>NW_027481113.1:0-119100 GCF_050403485.1 Sporobolomyces salmoneus
CTTCTTGTTGTCACTGTGTGAGAGTGAGAGAATGAACGAGTCAGTCTCAATGTCAAAGGAGAAGGAGTGAAAGGAGAGACAGTGCTTACCGAGCGGCGTTACCAGCGAGTTCGAGGACTTCAGCCGAAAGGTATTCGAGAACGGCAGAGAGGTAGACTGGTCGCGAATGAAGAGAGAGGATCAGTACATAACGAGACGCGTCCTGAAGGAGGAGAAGACTCACCAGGTGCTCCAGCTCCGATACGTTGAGCGTAGTTACCACGACGAAGGAGACGATGGATACGACCGACGGGGAATTGGAGACCGGCTTTGGCAGATCGGGATTGAGACTTGGTGTCGGAAGATCCACCGGCCTTTCCTCCAGATTTTCCTCCAGATGACATGTTTGTTGTGAGTTTGAGTTGGGGTGGTGGTGGGTGAAAGAAGAGAGAGAGTGTGTAAGTGGTAGTGTGAGAGTAGAAGAGAGAGAGAGAGAGGTCGAGATGGAGTCGAGTGTGATGAAGTGTTTTGTTTGTGAGAAGAGGCGACTCGAATGCGTACGTACACATTCCTCTCAAAAATTTCGATTTTCGAGAATGCGTACTTTGCAAAGTGGAAATTTTTCCTTCCAGTTTTGAAAACAACGCGTCTTCGCCCCTCCATCACCTCCCTTCACGTCTTCTCACCTCTTCTCTTCTCTCACTCTTCACTCACACTCTCAAACTCTACTACCACTCTCTTACTCTACTACCACTCTCTTACTCTACACACTTTACTATCACAATGGCCCCCAAATCCACCACTGCCGAGGTACGCCTACAACCTCTCTACTCTCTTCTCGCGTCATCAACACTGACACTCTCTCTCTTGGATTGAGCAGAAGAAGCCCGCTTCCACCGCTGGTAAAGCCCCTGCCTCGAAGGCTCCCGCTGGAAAAGCTCCCGCGAAGAAGGCCGTCAAAAAGGCTCCCGCCGCCGAAGGTGACAAGAAGAAGAAGAAGCGTGTTCGCAAGGAAACCTACTCTTCGTACATCTACAAGGTCTTGAAGCAAGTTCACCCCGACACTGGTATCTCGAACAAGGCGATGCTCATCCTCAACTCGTTCGTCAACGATATCTTCGAGCGTATCGGTACGTTCTCTACTCTCTCTCTCTCGTTTGTGCATGGTTCGAGACTGATCGCTCTCCATCGTGGAAAACAGCTGGAGAAGCCTCGAAACTCGCTTCGTACAACAAGAAGTCGACCATCTCTTCTCGCGAGATCCAAACCTCTGTCCGCCTCATCCTCCCCGGAGAACTCTCGAAGCACGCCATCTCTGAGGGAACCAAGGCCGTCACCAAATTCTCATCGACCAAGTAGATATCTCGTCATCGAGTCTTCTTCCCTTCTCTCCTCTCTCTACTCTCCTCCCTTCGTATTTCTCAGGCTTTGTCCTTCCTCTTTTTGTATCTCATTGATTTACCTTGTTGACACCTCGAACGCCGTGACGTCTATTGAACGATTCGAAACGAGCCCTTTTCCAAAAGTTTGATTTTCCTTCTCCTTGAGAGTGTCCTTGCAGAGAGAGTCTCCGAGTCACCCCTCACTTGCATGTAGATCGACTCCTCACCGCTGGTCGGGATCCTGCGCGAGTTGAACGCGGTTGAAGAGAAGACGGAACGACCTGCGACTCGAACGAAGCTGAAACGTCACGTGCAGTTCGAAAGTCTCTCCGTTCTCGTTTCCTTCTACTCTCTTCACTCGCCTCTTCACTCTCTGCGCTCCTAGCCTTCTACTAACTCTGGTTCACAGTTGGAAGAACTAAGGAATCGCTCGACCCGGTCCCAAGGCGACCAACTTCAGAAGCTCGCTTCTCTCTCTCTCTCCGCTCTGTCAAACTTTGCGCGACACCTTCGACACACCGGCTACTGCATCGGAGATATTGGATAGGGTGCAATCTTGGATAGCCTTGTGAGTCATCCGCTTCCTCGACCTCCCATGCGGTTTTCGTATCAGGGAAGGGGTAGCTGGAGGCTTTCAGTCCCTTTCCGCGATGAACGCCTAGCAATAGGGGGTCGTAACTGATAAACAAGGTTCCTGTGTATCCAGAGTCACAACGCTCGTTCTCCTGTCCACCTTCGAACGGTCCCAACTTCCGGACCAACTCTCCCCACTCTCACCCGACACGCCCTAGCCTCCTCGAGCTCAGACAAATGCCACGCAGAAGAGAAAGGACTCGACCGCTACACTGGCTTGCCTGGGTACCGCTCCTCGCCCTAGTCGATGGCAAGAACATCTCGACAATTTCGATTCCTCGCTCAGGCTCAGCTTCCTTAACCCATACTATCCTCCCTCTCGACGTGATCACTTCGTGAGCCTGATTGTACTGACTCAGTGAAGTTTATGACGAGGACTGACCGCTTCCTCTTCCAAAGATGTGGTTGCTCGAAAACAGCATCGTATTTTCCGACTGCAGCTCTGTCGCAAGCGGCTTACGGCTCTTCTCTCGCTTCGGGACCAGCTTGCGGTATGTGCTTCAATCTGACGCTGAAGGAAACATTTGGGGCCATTCCGACTTGGGTTTTGAGCGAGGACCAGCGAGTTTCAGTTGTCGTAAAGATCGTCGTGCGTTCATCTCGCTCCCTTCCTTTTCCGAGCCCAACCGCGCGTTGAACACAACCTTCAATCTTCACAGGACAAATGCCCCGCGGTCAAGGGTCAGGCTCCGAACAAGGGATGGTGCGGAGCGACAGACAAGAAATCAAAGTAAGCTCTACTAGTCGAGACTCCTCCTTGAGCACGCTGCTGACTCTTGTACTCATTTCCTTGACAGTAAAGCGTACGTCTCCGCTGCACCTTGCCCCGAAAGTGCATGCGATAGCTGATCCCGTTCATTTTGCAGCAATCAATTCTTTCACTTCGATCTCTCGGTTCCGTCTCCCGCCCTAAACATGTCCTTCTTCCCTTCTAATGCCTCATACTATGGATATGAGGATTTTGGTAGCTGGATCATCGACTTTGAGCAGACCACTTGCGAAAATTGGTCGGGCTGGAAGAACGAAACCGTGAGTACAGTCATTCATTGCGTCCGCTACGAATGGTTCACGCAAAGCTGAATCTATTCTCGTGCTGATAGACACTCGGACTCGATCCTTCTCTCACGGCGGACAGTGGTTGTTGTTCCGCGAATCCGTTGGTGAGTCGCCCCTCTGCTTAAGTACAGCTACAAGGCGCTGATGCCAGTAGATTGTGACAATAGGTCAACGGGAACGTCTGCCCGGCTTTCTCCCTGAGATCTGACGCAACGCAATCGAGGAGAATAGGTTTTGCCAAACTTTCACTCCTCGCGATAGCGTTGACCTCTCTGCACAGTCTCTCTCCGCTGCTGTAACGTATCTCATCACAATACGGTCGCCTTGCTGATTGACCTCTCGAGCCCCAAATTTCGATGCTTCACTACACAACAATTGAGTTTTACAATTCGACGAGCTTTGAAGGGACATCAGTCGATCTCGAATGGAATAGAAACGTGGCTGCCGGACTCGCAAGGTTACGATTCCGTCGTTGACAAATTGCTCTGCAGCGCATTGAACAGAGTAGCCTGTGGAGACAGAGACAGAGCGATTCCGATTTTCAGATTCAGAGATGAAAAGTTGTAGGGTTTCCCCTCTATCGCCTCTTCTTTCCACTGCTTGCGCTTGTTCGAGAGCGGCCCGACACCTCGAGTCTGCACGACTGGCGACCAACCGATCCAGTAAGCGTCGCTCATCCTCTCATCGGAACTTGAAGTTCAAGCTCTTTCCTCTTTCGCCGTTTTCAACCGGAAATCCGTCGACCCTTGTATTTCTGGAGAGAGCGCCCGTATTACGAAGAGGACGTCGACGCAGGGAAGTGCGATTCGCGTGAGTGATGTCCATCAGCAGAATCGAGCGTCTCCGCAAAACAGGCGAATGTTGACGGGCTCGAGCGAAAATCCTTCCTCTCGATCACTCGGACCCCTTCTTCCACTTCATGTCGATCCTTGTTTGCAGTTCGCGTATACCGGATGGAACGGTCAGACTACTTCCATACTGCGACGCACAACTCTCGACTTGATCCTCCTCAGCTTCCTTCAACAACCTTTCCCGACAGATCTATTTTTGACTCTCCTCATCCTCTCTCGACATCCCCGCCGCCTCCGAACGAACAGCAAGCTCTCACCAGCTCGACAGCGCCACCGGCCTCTTCAGTTGCCGCTTCCGCTGAGCCGACAAACGACTTTCCAACTCGCCCACCGCTAACGACCAAAACAAGCGGATCCGGATCAAAGAAACCCGTTTCGAGTGATGGAGGAGGAGGAGACGGAGGTGGATTGGTCAAGACGAAACGCACGAGGAATCGCAAGCCGGCAAGTTGCGCTCCGTGTCGAAAGAAGAAGTTGCGATGTAATCGAGTCTCGCCCTGCGATCAATGTACGGCGAAGAATCAGGAGGCTTCGTGTACCTGGGAAGGAGCGGAACCTCTGTATACTCGGCGGGACGAAGCCGATACTCAGGAATTACGCGATCAAGTGAGTCGGAGAAAGGTCTGCTTTCGCTCGTTCATTGCAGTCATGCTGATAACACGCCCTGCCTCGTCTCAGGTCGCTCGTCTCGAATCTCTCGTCAGATACCTCACTTCTCAGAAGCGCGACACTCCCGAACGTCTCCCTTCCGGTTCCGAATCTCCCTCTTCAAACTTCGACTCTTTCCCTGCGTCCAATCCTCCTCCGCCTGTTAGGAAACCATCTTACTCGATGGATCTCCGCAGCAACGATCTCTGTGAAGGAATCGCTCAGCTCGCGGTCAAGGAATTTGTCGTCGTCGAAGGGAGTGGGACCGATTCGTGGGCGCCGGGACACCAAAGAGGGCTCGAGATGATCGACGAAGCAAGGTTATTCCTTCGAACGATGCCACAACAATTCGGAGTCGCTGAAACCCCTACATTCTCCGTCAGTCTCCCTCCGTCTTCGACCTCGTTCAGCCACCATTCGAGGCAAGCTTCGACTTCGCAACACTCCGGTCCACAATCGCCTACCGACAGCAGTTTCAGCTCGGTATCGCGAACGTCGATGGTCACTACAAATCCACTCGGTACTTCTTTCTCGGGGACTCCGCCTTCACTCGACGAGGTCCTGAAATACCTACCACCGAGAAATCAAGCTCATTCGGCCTATCGATACTTCGTAGATTACGTCTCGTGGTACTCGAATCCGATTCACCAAGTCGATTTCGAAGAGAAATGGCGCTCTCTCGACGCCGCTCTTCAACTCGCGGACGAAGAAGCGCGGAATCGACTCGTCGACCCTTTCTTCATCTCTTCACTCCTCGGCATTCTCGCTACTGGATTGTCGATGATGCCGGTCAAACGAGCACTCAGAGACGGGTTTCCCGAAGCGAAGGACCGAATCGTTGATCGATGGCTCGAAGGCTCAATGCTCGCTCTTACCTGTGGAGGTTTCCTCGACAACCCTTCGGTCGAAGCCGTCTGCGCATCCGTCATCCTCTCAACCTTCTTCGTCTTCACCGCGACGGGCGAGAGAGCAGGAGCCGGAATGGGTCTACTCTCGTTGACCGTTTCGATCGCTCACACCCTCAACCTCCATCGTGATCCGGATCGAATACCCGGCAAGTACTCGTTCTTCGAAGCGGAACAACGGAGGCGACTCTTTTGGAATCTCTTCTCCCTCTGCATCCTCTCTTCATCGAGTCTCAGTCGCACGTGGAATATCTTCGACTTGAAAAATATCGATTGTCAACTACCTCTCGACTGTCACGATCACGAAATCCTCGATGAAGCCACAGCTCGGGCTGGACTCGAGAAGAGGAAGACGAAGTTCGCAGAGACTCCCATGACTCAGCTCATCATCAAGCAGAAGTTGGCAGTTCTCGCAATGAAGATGGTGAGCAGTTCCCTCCTTCGCAAATTCGAAGTTCGAATATCCTCGACTGACTGTCAATTGAGACGCACCTTGTAGAACGATCGTGCGTTTGGCATCAACCCAGTGCCGTACGAAGAGATTCTAGCTCTCGACGCAGAGTTGCGCGAGTTCGAGGAATCAATCCCGGCGCGGTACCGTGTTCGGCTCGATCAAACTGGAGCGCTCCTTCGACCGACAAGTCACATCACGGTCACCGAAATGCGAGCTTGGTGAGTCGAACGCTCTCTTCCTACACCTGTATTTCCCCCGAGGCTTACTCGATTTGGTTTCGACCAGTATGATCTCGATCAGCGTCACGAGCGAGTATATTCGCCTTCATCGCCCCTGGCTGCGTGAGCTGCTTGTTTCCTCTTTATCACTTTGAACGTCGCTGACTCGCTCCCGTGTCGACATGAAGTATTTTCGGAAGGAAATAAGACGTTTCAGTATTCTCGTGATCAGGCAGTCAAACATTCTCAGCGGTTGCTCGCTGTCTATCGATCTCCGTCCTGCGCGAAATCGAAATGGGGAGGGTTGACATACAAAGCAACGAACGCTGCGGTCGTTCTCGCTATCGACATCCTCGCCTTCCCGGATCAAGCTGAAGTCGAACTCCTTCGATCGACGGTTCGAGCCGTGCAGAGACAGATGGAGTCTCAATCGACTAGCTCCGTACGTTTTCCCCATCTCGGAGCTCGAATCAGCGATTCTAGGCTGACACTGAGTAATCTTGCAGAGTCTTTGTCGAAAAGGTAGTCGCCTCATCAAGTTCTTGATGGAGAAAGACGGCCTGCTGCAGTCTGCAATGGAGGAAAGGAGACAAGTGAAACGAACGAAGGTTGTCGACGGAACGAAATCTTCATTTGACGGCCTCCGTTCAGCCTTTGACACCAAATTCACCCGCGAACCCGCTTTCATGCACGAACGAGATGACGACTATGAGGATGACGACTTTCGACACAAGTCAAACTCACTCGAAAGTTTCTCGATTCCTACTCCCGCCTCTTCCTCCGCTCCGCCTCCTCATTCCCGCCCTGTCGTAGGCATTTCCCCTCAGCCTCGACTTCACTATCACCCGCTAGAATCTCCCGACTACCAGCACTCGAACCTTGGGACCGCAACCAACTTTTCAGACTTTGCCGGAGCCTTCGATTTCGACTTCCGTCTCCCTTCCAACTCGGCACCTATTCCACCATCTCCTACTCTTACTCACGACGATGAACCCGCATCGAGGACTGGATATCCTTGCCATTCGACTCATCCCATTCCGCGAACATCTCTCTACGGTTCACCTTCTTACCCTTACGACCTGCCTCCGTCCTCTCGACCCATACCAGCAGGCTCTATCGCTGAGGAAGCGTCGAGGTAGTTTCATTCTGGACTCCCCCTTCCCGCCAGCGACGCAGAGTATCCCCGGTTGAATATTCACCGCTGAGCTTTTCTCGATGGAGTCTCTCTCGCAGTCGGTTCAATACTATATGATTTGAATCGAATCTTTTTGAAACTAACGCGAACCCGTGCGCCCCCGCTGCAGTAGCCGGTGTGTCGAAGGTGTCGCGCAAAGTTTGACAGAGCGGAGAGAGAGAAGCGAGCTTCTGAAGTTGGTCGCCTTGGGACCGGCTCGAGCGATTCCTTAGTTCTTCCAACTGTGAACCAGAGTTAGTAGAAGGCTAGGAGCGGAGAGAGTGAAGAGGCGAGTGAAGAGAGTAGAAGGAAACGAGAACGGAGAGACTTTCGAACTGCACGTGACGTTTCAGCTTCGTTCGAGTCGCAGGTCGTTCCGTCTTCTCTTCAACCGCGTTCAACTCGCGCAGGATCCCGACCAGCGGTGAGGAGTCGATCTACATGCAAGTGAGGGGTGACTCGGAGACTCTCTCTGCAAGGACACTCTCAAGGAGAAGGAAAATCAAACTTTTGGAAAAGGGCTCGTTTCGAATCGTTCAATAGACGTCACGGCGTTCGAGGTGTCAACAAGGTAAATCAATGAGATACAAAAAGAGGAAGGACAAAGCCTGAGAAATACGAAGGGAGGAGAGTAGAGAGAGGAGAGAAGGGAAGAAGACTCGATGACGAGATATCTACTTGGTCGATGAGAATTTGGTGACAGCCTTGGTTCCCTCAGAGATGGCGTGCTTCGAGAGTTCTCCGGGGAGGATGAGACGGACAGAGGTTTGGATCTCGCGAGAAGAGATGGTCGACTTCTTGTTGTACGAAGCGAGTTTCGAGGCTTCTCCGGCTGCTTCCGACGAGTGGAGAAGAGAGGGTGAGCTTCCTGGCCTTGAGGAAGGAGCGAAGTCTCGTCGGTTGCGAGAGAAAGTCCGAGGCGGACTTCCGGAGAAATTGCGCACGGATCTCATGCACATCGCGCACAACCCTGCTCTTCCTTCTTCACGTCTACTCCTCATCCTCTATGCTTCCGTCGCATGTTCGCCGACACCAACTTTGCGCAGCTTTGCCCCGAATTGACCGTCAAGCAATATTGCGCCGATACGAGCCTGAGCGAAGTTTGTTGCGGGTGAGTGAACTTCCAGGTCTTCGAGTCCACCTGACAGACTTGAAACGACTTCCCTGCGTGACTGCCAGGATCTGCCCAAACATCGGTATTTCGGGGTTGGGAGGCCATATCTCGCTCGCCTTTTCTTCTCTTTCATCGAGTGAGATCTCGTTTCCTCCATCTGAGTGACCTCAGCTGACTGACTTGTTCTACCACAGTCACGGCTATAGCTCTTTCGCCAGCGTCAGCCCCCACAGCTCTTGTGAGTAGCTACCTAACCCGGAAGTTAACTGTTTGAGCTCGGCTGATCTCGCGGATCATTCGACAGACAACAAACCTCATTCAAGCGAACGCATATGCGCTCGTTCTGCTAGGCTACCTACTGAACGACTCCCGGGAGCTAGGTTCGTCACCTCACTCTACCCCGAAGAGCTATCTTCTGATAGCTTCGCTGATGACATTTAATTATGCTCGCTGCAGACCTCTTCCACGCTGCATACGCTCTTCTCCTAGCCTTCTCGTCTTTGATACCTCTTACAGCGATCGCAGCTTCCCCTCCTTGGGCTGTGACAGGACAAAAGTCACCGGAAGAACGGAGACAAGAAGCTCAATCAATCGTTTCAGTTGCATTGCGAGAACTCGAGGAAGGCAATTCGAACGAGAAGGAGCGCAAGAGGTTGTTGAGACGTCGGAAACGTAAACTCCAGGAGGCGATGGAGGCAGATCCGTACATGCTCATCGACGCGATTGAAGAAAGTGAAAATCGAGGGTTTTGTGGGATTGCAGGTTCACATTGGATGTTGTATTCGGGCACGATGGGATCGTTATTACTGTGGACGTTTGCGCTGACGCAAGGCGTACTTGGAGGTGCCCAAAACTCGACAAAGGTCTCACTAGCTCAAGCGAATTGTGAGCTCGTTCACTACTTTGATCCCTGATGCGACGGCTAACAGACTCACAAGACAGGTACGGAAGGGCTTGGATCAGCGGCGTCTTCGATTATCGTCACGAATGTTTGCTTTATGATTCTCGCCGTCGTGAGTGCATTTTTGATCTTCCAACCGTCTTTCGCTCAACCATCTCGTGTGAGCACCTAGTTCGTCGCCATTGGCATCATCTCAAACCATCTTGTACGAGATCTATCCAGAAGGTGAGCTCCTCTCGCACTGAAGAACTCAAGATGAACTCACTAAAGTCCGGTTTGAAAGTCTGAATCTTCAATCTCAAATGGAGTACTCCGGATCCCCTAAACTCGTGTTCGGCGTATCGTTCCTCGTATGGCTCGTCTGGATGTTCATGAGTTTCTCGCTCTACTTTCAAGCGGGAAACAAGAACTTGTTGGCTTCGTTGGAGTTCTCCTGGACGTTTGGAACGAGTGAGTTCGCCCCTTCTTCGTCGCGAGCGATTGCTGACCTACCTCTTACCGTCTTTTCAGCTTTCTCGGCTCTGAGTGAGTCTAGCCCGACTATGAAGTCTGTCTACTAGAAGGAAGAGCTCACCGATTCTTTTGTGTTTTGCCCTGCGAACAGTGAATCTGATTCCCGTGCGTGCTCCTCTAAGCTCTCGCCCCAGTCAACGTTCGAGTCTGACCCTGCCTCCTTCCTTCTTCCTCAATCCGGTTGACGTTCGTTTCTGTTTCGTTTCGATGGTTGATAAGATTTATTCGGTTTTGAAGACTTTGTGGAATAACTATGCATGATACCTATCCACAGCCTTCATCAGCGTAAGCGAGTGCGGCCAGATTGAGAGGAGTAACGAACCTTGAGAGAACGTGAGCTCTAGCGTCAAGAGAAACCGAAGCAGCGAAACGCGATTGAAGACGAGCCAGAGCAAAGCGATAGAGAGAGGGAAAGGAACCTCGTGCGTAACGGCGACAGTGAAGAGAATGTAATAGTAGAATGATTGTGTAACGTTCATAGACATGAGGGAAACGAGCAAAAAAGTAACTAACTCCACGCAAGGCCTCCATCTTCTGTCTCCTGCTCCTCCTCACGCGCGACCGAACACACCATCATCATCGAGAAACTTTGGGGGAATCGTGGGGAAAAACCGAATGCGAAAGAGAGGAGATGAAGAGAAGAAGATTCCGAGGAAAATGAAAGCGAAGGTTCGTTTAGATTGCGTATCTGAGAAGCCAAGAAAACGTCAGTACGTTGTCAGGAGACACAGCAGAAAAAGGGAAGAGGCGTGACTGACTTCCTGGTCCATTCCCTCGCGGTCGACTCGTAACGAGCTCGATCAGTCTTGTACAAGTTTGCGATTTCGGGTACGAGAGGATCATCCGGGTTGGGGTCCGTCAACATTGAACAAATCGAGAGCAACACTGCGTATGGAAGATGGAGTTAGTCTCACTCTACGGATGAAAACGAAGGGGAATTCGACTCACCTTTGGAAATGGTTAAAGCGGGAGACCATTGTTCTCGTAGGATATCTAAACAAATCGATCCGTTCGAGTTGATACTGTGAACACGTACGCAGAGAGATTCAATCAGCCTCGAGTCACCAGGAAGAGAGTCGACGAGTTACTGACTTGGGATGGTAAATTTTCGTGGTGAAGTTGACCTTGGGAGGTTTGAAAGGGTAATCGGTAGGGAATTGAATCGTCAAGAAGAAGACTCCTCCACTGTAAGGACTGTCTCCCGGACCCATGATCGTCGCTTGCCATTTGAAGAGATCGTCTCCGGTAGGACCGGCAGAGCACGACGAGGGCGGGTCTCGTCCGAGATCGATGAGTTCCTCTACAAACCAGGGTCAACTGAGTGTCAGTTGAATGTGCGCAGACACGGAGGGGGAGCAGGGGAGGAGGTTCGAGTTGAGATGAAACACCAACTCACTGTTGATGCGTTTCAAAGCCATTGTTGTGAGAAAGAGAAGAGAGCGAGGGTAGGTAGTACTAGCTGGTCGGAAAGGGTGGCGATACAAACGGAACAAGAGGAAGGAGAGGGAACGAGAAGCGTGTCAGCGAAACTCTCTTCCACTCGATCTGGAACGCTCAGTGTTTAGTTTGATAGGTTCCTTCCAATGCTCTGAATTCGACTGTACGTCTCCTTCGGTCCCTGATGATGTTGCCGGGTCGTGCGAGTTGATTCTTCTTGAATGATGAGAGCAATCTCCTCTCTTTTACCCTCTTCCGGCGTCCTTTGCGTGCATTCGAACCGCCTTGAAGACTCCTGCGAGTGCTTACAGAGTGCTGAGGGAGTGGTCGATGCTTACCGAGACGAGAAGCCGAGACGTGTAGTTTCGAAAAGAGAAGACGGATTATCGCAATTCTCCATTTGTACAGTAATTCCTCGGCAGAGCTGGGATCGAGCAGTTGTTATCTCGTTTTCCTTTCCCAGTTCTGCAAATCTAGCGTTGCACCAATAGAGATCTACTTCGTCGTTGTGAGATGTTTCAACCTCCTCAAACTCTCCCTTGCTTGTAAAACTGCGTCCCTCAACCCCAACTGACTCGCCAATTTCTCACTCCTGACAAACCATTGTTCAGCCGAAATCGTGTCTTTACTCATCTGCTCGATCGTGGCCTCGTTAGTTCAATGAGCGACAGAGAGAAGAGAAGTAACTGGCTCACCTCTGCGAGTTTACCGAGATTGTAACAAGCTACGACCGCGGTCAATTCACATTCGACTTCTTCCCTCTCCCGCAACGGTATCACCACTTTCGAATTTCCTCGAGCTTTCTCTGCTTCCCGTTTACACGAGTTTGATACGTTGAGAGCTTGTCGCGCCCAGCGGGAAGAGGCTTCGATCGCTTGAGCAGAGGGAGAAGGTGCAGTCACGAGAGATGATGATAGGTTGTTCATCTAAAACGATCGACAGACGAGACGAGGTCAATTGGCTGATTGGCTGAGACAGGCAAGATGTTGACTCACGAGAGTTGCTGCATGACATCTTCGAGAAATGGGAGGTGGAGTTTGATCATTCGAGCCTTTCTTCGGAGGTGGATATAGGGTGGCGATCGCTTGTTGCAGCAGGGGTTGCGCCAATCTATGACGAGACCAGTGAAGAGTGGTTTCGTCAGCAAAAGCTCGAGACGCGAGACTTTTGCTCGAAACGCGAGAGAGAGGAAAGTCCAAGAACTCACTCGATTTTCCCTTGTCTCGAGTAGAGGTCTCCCAACCTTTCAAACGCTGCAACTAGTTCTACTTCTCCCATCCATCCCGGTAGTTCCAAACCCTTCTCTTCCTCACTCTCCTTCGATTGTTCTACTTCTTTCGGTAATTGAGGATTCGATTGATTCTCCATTTCCTGTCTTACTTTCTCCTTCTGTTCCGGACTCAGGCTCAACCTCATCAACTCTTGCACCGACCACGTGTAATACCTCTCTGCTTCACTTTGAGCTTCCCTCATCAAACTTGGATTGCTAGTCCCAAGCAGAGTCCAGAGGTCTCCCAACTTCAATGCTATTCCAGCGCCCCGCTTGACCAGTTCGTAGCTAGGTCCTCCTCCCGATGCTGATACTGAAGAGATGTGATCGGCGATGGGTTGGAATCCAGTATCGTAAACTTGAATCGCTTTATCCAATTGTCCTTGACTTTCCCACATTCCTCCCCATCTCACGGCGATCCCACTCAATTTGATCAACCCTTCGTCACCTTTACTCGGTTCCGTCCTGTAGAGGTCGAGGCAGAGATCATAGGCTTGTTGGAAGAACGTCGAAGCTCTTTCGTATTCTCCCGTCGATTCAGCTCGAATCGCAGCTCTCAATTTCGATCGAATCGGATGGGTCGCCGAGTCGGGATAGACGGTGAAGGTCGAGTAGAACTGGTATAATCCGTAAGAAGTCGCAGAGATACCTGTTCGAAATAAGGGAGAATGAGGTCAGCGAACGGCTACAGCAAAGAAGACTGGAGGAGGGACGCATTACCTAGGAAAGCCAAGGCAGAAAACACATATCCGATCTTGATTCCTCGCTTGGGAGGTGTCTCTAGGGTAGGGTAGCGACTTGTAGATGAACTGCTGAATCGAACATTTTTCGGTTTCACGATCGTGGAGGTTGAAGGGCGAGCTCGTGGAGCAACAAGTGGTAGGTTTGAGGTCCTCAGAAGTCGAGCTGGGAGTCGAGAAGTCATTGTACTGAAGGTGGAAAGAAGGAAGAAGTTGACGTCTCGCTGCCGAGTCTTTCCCTCTCTTTCACCGCTACTATCCACCTGAGACACCTCTCGGTAGCTCGAGCCTTATTCAAAAGGCACTCTCTCACCGATTGATCGCACTCTTCGACTGATCCGCGAACTTTCTCCCCACCTGCGTCCAACTTCTCCGATCCGACCTCCCTCTGACCGACGATGGCGTGGGCTTGTTCCGGTTCGACCAACGCCGAGTTGGTCTCGAACCTTACGAAGAACGGTCTCCTCAAAACCCCCAGGTAAGTCTCGAAATTCTCCTTCTTCGCACAGTTCCTCCCTTTCGAGCCTGACACTATCTCGTGTCTCCAGAGTCATTCAAGCTTTCAACCAGGTAGACAGGAAGTACTACGTATCGACTGCACCCTACCAAGATTCACCTCAGCGCATCGGGTGAGCTTCCTCTCATTCCGCCACTGCTCAATCGCAGCTCGAGCTGACCATCGTCGTTGACCAGATACGGTGCTACGATCAGTGCACCTCACATGCATGTCCAGTGAGCCTCTCATCTCCTTCCCTGTTCAGGTGAAAGCCTATCTGAGCCGTCTTTCATATTTGCGAACATTCAGCGCGGTTGAAAACCTCGAACCTCTCCTCCAACCCGGTGCTCACGTCCTCGATATCGGTACGCACAGCTTCTATTCCCTCGCCTTTTTCGGTTCTAGTGAGAAGCGACCTGTCGAGCTTGAAAGCTGACTCCGTCTTTGTCGTTCTGTGAAATTTCCAGGCTCAGGATCGGGTTACCTCCTCTCAGTCTTCCACAAACTAGTCTCGTCTGGCGGAGGTACAGTTCTTGGAATCGATCATCTACCAGGTCTCGTAGCTCAAGGAATCGAAAACGTCTCGAAAGATCCAACCACTCGTTCCCACCTCTCCACGAACGAGACTCCCCTTCCTCCCGGCTCGATCTCGAACATTCTCGCCGACGGTCGAGAGGGTGCACCTGCTTCTTACGTCCCTCCTCGAGGTTTCTCCGCAATCCATGTCGGAGCGGCATCTCCAGATTTCCCGCAGAAATTGATCGATCAATTGGCGAAACCTGGCCGAATGTTCGTCCCGGTCGGTCCGGATTGGGGAGTTCAACATATCTGGCAAATCGACAAGGATGAGAATGGACATGTCGAGAAGAAAAGGTTGTTTGGCGTGAATTACATTCCGTATGTTACTTGTTCTCTCATTCTCTTCGAGATCGCTCGATCGCAGGGTCGTTCCATTGATACCTGTTCGCTTACTGGGACAGATTGACGAATGCGGAGAATCAATACATCGAAGGAGAATGATCAAGACTGACTGAAACGCAAAATTCGAGCTATCACAATACGCTAGCTACACATAACACCTCTATTCTTTCTTTGCGGCTAGCCTAGATACCTTTCAACCTTTCCTCTTCGTGTACAGATCACCTTTCGTCCCTGTCGTTGTCTTCGTAGCTCTCTCTCCTGCTTTCGAAACTTGGTCTCTCTTCGTAATGATCTGTTTGAATACAACAAGCGCGAGGGAAGAAGAAAAAGGCAACAGTAAGAGGAACTAGAATATTATAACGTGAGGAATTGCTACTACTAGGTTCAGATTTGCGAGATTTACGGGAACTACTGACTTCGTTTCATCATTGATGTTTAAGTGTTTGCGAGAGATGGGTTGATCGTACAATCGAGAGGGAAGGAGACGAGTCGAGATGATATCGGTATGTCGTGGTGAGTTGATAGGTTCGAGATGCAGTAAGGTTCAAGAGTGGACAGCGAGACATACATCACTTTCGCTTCTTCTTCTTTCCTCCTCCTCCTCCCGACGACGATGTTGTCGAGACGACAGAGGAAGGAGAAGAAGATGGACTGATCGATGTCGAAGGTTTGTGGATGTCGAGGAGAGGGTTGAGAGGTCGAAGAGAGGGAGAAGCGGCGATTGAATCGGAGTCGTTCGGATTCGCGTTGATCGATACAGGAGGAGCGAGGTTTCGATTTCCGGACGAAGCTGGGTTGAGAACGGAGGACGGAAGTTCGACGGCAATCGAAGAAGTAGGCGAGGGAAGTTTCGCTGGTGCGATTGGTGGAACGGAAAGCTCGAGTTCAAAGTTGTCGAAATCAGCATCGTCGAAGAGGGGTTGCGAGAGAGCGTCGTCGAGCGGAGACGGAGAAGGTTTCGAAGAGGAAGAAGGAATGCTGACTTCGTCGATCGGTTCGTCCCACCCCCAGTCCTCAACTCCATCTTTCGCCATTTGTCCCTCTTCTCCTTCGCTCGTACAAGCCGTACTCGCACTTCCCATCTCGTCGACCGAGAGACGATCAGCAAAGACAGCTTCATTGTCGTCGAACGAGATCGAGCTCGAATAGGCGACCTGACCTGACGAACCGATCAAGCTCCTCCTCCTTCGGGCCGCGTCGACGAGATCCCCTGCTTTCGGTAGTCGGACCCTTCCGAGTCCTTGTCGCACTCGATCGAGCCCTTCGATTGCGGCTGGACGAACAGAATCCCTCCAACTGCCTTGCTTCGCTGCGACGCCGACGGGAAAAGATGGAGCGGGAAGTTTCGGAGAACCGGGAGCGAGGATCGCCTCCTGGTCGAGAACGGTCTGCATCGCCGTTCGAATCGGTTGATCGAATGAAGCTGGTTCGAAGGAGAGGTCTGATGGTGAAGTCGAAGGAGAGTGGTTCTCGTGGGAGCTCGAACGTATGACAACTTGAGACCTCATCTCGAGCTTGCGAGCTTGAGGGAAACCGTACTTTCCTCCCAGGGTCGATGTAGTAAAGTCGATCGGAAGAGCGTAGAACGTGAATTGCTGAGATTCGTAGACTGATCGAGGCAGAACTCTCGGCGAGCGACTGAAAGTTTCGATCTCGGCGAATGCTGACCAGCTGCGAAAAGTACAACGATCTGTCAGTCAAGTCCACAGCGAAGAGACAGGAAGCGAATCTACTCACCGTGAGCCTGGAACTCGTTTGCGAGGCGTCCTGTCGCTTCCCAGAGAGATGATCTCCTTGACGTCTTCTTCGTCGTCCTCCCTCATCAATTGCCATTCGGCTTTCGCACTACAACTCGGTACCAACTCCTTCTTCTGTTCGCTTCCGTTCAACGGTCCTCCTCCTCCTGAACCTGCACCGATTCCTCCGAATCCACCTCTCGTCTTCATCAATTGCGTCAAGCCGCTCACGGCGGTCGTTGCGAGTTTCCCGACATCTCCTCGACTCGCTGCAGCTACGGCAGCCGACGAGGGAGACGCAACCGATTGAGAGACCGATAGTCGATGAAGTTGGGCAGTTGTGGAAGATGGGTAGAAGACGAGAAGATCTTGAACGGGAGCAGATTTGGACGAGGCCGATCGAAGGTGAGGCGAAAAGCTAGAGCTCGTCGAGTGAGTTGGTCGGAACGAGGATGCATGAGAATCCGCTTTCGACACGAAGGCGAACGAAGGGAAGGCGATCTGAGTCGAGGAAGGGGAGATGTCCTCCAAAGTCGTTGAAGATGGTCGTACTCGAGCGATAGATGAAAGGTTGACGGAGAGCGGAGGAAGATCGTTGAGGTTCTTCACTTTCGGATCGAAATGACTCTCGAGACTTGGTGTTCCTCCCATCGGTTGAATCGCGTAGACGTGAGCGGTTCCCTTCCCTGTACCGACCGCGACGAATCTTCCATCATCTGACCAGGTTGCGGAAGTAGCTCGTGCCGAAGTGTAGCCTCGTTGAAGTCTGTAACGATGCCAGACTTTTCCACTGTTCGAGTCGGAAGAGGAAGGGACCGATAAAAGAGCAGAATTACCGATCGGGTTCGAAGGGTGAAGCTCGAAAATATCGAAATGATGCGAGGGAGTAGAAGCGGTGAGGAGCGAGGTCGAAGACGGGGAAAAGGAGACAAGGGCGAGAGGAAGAGGATACGGTCGGAAGTGCGAAATGACCTTGACTGAAGAAGCTGAGGGAGTTCGACCCGATCGGGCCGCTCTTGTTGACGCTGAAGAGGAAGATGAAGCGACGAGGTCGATGACGATGACAGTTCCTGCGACGGCTGACGTAGTCGAATCTAGTGCGGTTGAGGAGTTCGCAGAAGGGGAGAAAGCGTTTGTAGTCGAGAACCTCCTCCCGAATCCAGCGACCGTGTTCGCCGGTGCCGATTTTGAAAGCGTAGATTCTCGACGTGACGAGCTCTGACCTCCATTCCCGTTCGTGCTCTTCGACATCCAGTAACTCATACCAACCTCTCCAATCGCTTTCACTCCACTCATGACTCCCTCGCTGACTTTTCTTGCGACTTGCTCTCCAACTTGTCCCGCTTCGTTCATCAACGTTGTTCCAGAACCTTGACTCCGAGTGAGGAACTCCGTCGCAGATTGAGTCGGAGTCGCGGATTCCGTGTCGAAGAGGCCTGAGTGAGCCAACAACCCTGCGCCAGGTTTCGCAGGCGAACGATCGAGTCGGGATGAAGGGATAGCTCGATCTGTCGCGTAGGCGAGGAGACGTCCACCGGAACCGAGGGAGAAGACTGGAGAACCGTCGAAGGATGAAGGAACGAGATCCGTGAGGGGCGAGCAAGGAATTGGTTCGAGGGAAGAAACGGAAAGGACGTGAAGGGCGAGGGGGTTCGAGGTGGATACGACAAGGAAACGACCATTGACTGCGAGACGATGAGCCGTGCCGGGAACGTCGAAAGCCGTGACGATTCGATGGGCTTCGAGAGAGTAGAGGAGGACGTGCGAGGAAGAAGATTTCGCTCTTCGAGTGACGATGGCGACCGAGTCTGAGGGCAAGACGACAAAGTCGACGACCGAGCCGATCCCTCGAGAGTATCGCTTCTCGAGTTTCGAGTCGAGTGCGCGTTCGAGAGATCGTAAACTGACGAGTTCGAACCAAGAATCGAGACTCGAACAATCCCAGATCGCGAACGCTCCGTTCTTGTACGCGATCAAGAGGATTCGTCTGACAAGTTCAAGGCGGTCAGTGAGTGAACCAGAGGCAGGAAACAGACAGAATTGACACGAGCTCACCTCGATTCGTTTTGATCACCTTCACGACGATTCAACGTCGCCCATCTTGCGCACAGAACGCGATCTCCCATCTCTGAATTCGTTGCTCTTCTTCCGTTCATCATGTCATCACTGTATTTCTCCTCGTAGTCCTCATCTCCAGCCACCCCTTCGACCGACGCGAACTCGTCCACTCTCCTCGCCGAACTTTCGCGTAAACTTTGTCGGTTCTCGAAGGGATGAGTAGTCGTGGATTCAGGATAGCCGTTCCAGGTCTTGCGAATATTGGCGAGTAGAGAGGGGTGCCTGGACGTCAACAATGGGAAACACTCATCATGAGACCGAGTTCCATCTCAACACGCTCGAATCGGGACACTCACTTGAGTATTTGTGGCTGTACTACTCTCGAATGTCTATCCGATGACCTGCTAACCGAGGCGCGAGGGAGCGAGGTCGAAGAGTCATCATCCGAAGCGTCGGAAGGGTGGAGAATTGGATCGGGTGAACGGGATGGAGCATGTTGAGCGGGAGTTGGATGCAAGTTCATACAGAGGATCGTCAACGAGACGATCTGGGATTCGGCGTTCGAGGAGAGGTCGAGAGTTGCTGGGAACGGTTGTTGATTCGGATGCGAGAGATAAGGGAAAGTGGGAAGGAGTGAGGAGGGTTCAGCTGAATGTGAGGGTTCTCAAGGGTGTGAGGTTGTTGTTAGGGTTGACGAGAGTCGTGTAAAGTTGCGAGATGAGTTTGAGTGAGATGAGAGAGAGAAACGTTCGTTCTCTTCGCAGGCTCGACGACTTTGGCGTCTTCTGGTCCTCACGATCCTCTCTCGGAAGCGTAGATCGCGTCAAAGTCAAAGATTGACCCTTGTTCTGATTGCGTAGAACGTAAAGCGGTCTCAAAAGTCCAGGGTGTCGGGGCAGGCTGAGCTTTCAAAGAAACTGTTCTTTGTCGAAAGCACCGTTCTTGCGACATGGAGCACTCCAATCGCAAGCAGGGGAATCTTGTCTACAAGGGACCACGATGAAGATCCTCTGAGAGGCCTCAGAGCTCTGGAGTTGAGGCTACGCTCTAGTCAGAGAGTAATCAAGAGACGAGCCCAAATTGGAACGAGCGTGAGAAGCGAGTCAGACTTCTAACTAACCCAGAACAGCCGGCCGCGAGGAGCAGAACGATTTGTACTATATCTACATAAGCGTCGCGGGGCTTCGGAGAGGGAGACTGCGTCGTTGCCACCAGAAGAAGTTCGCGAAAAGAATAAAGTCTGTCCTTTTCCCGCTCTTATGAACCTCATTGACTCTCGGATATAGCTCAGCCCGAGGAGTCAGTGTCGATGAGTGTCTAGCAGTAATTGCGGCGCTCCTGAACCAGAACCCGAGCCAGTAGAACTTGATGGAAGCGAGTCGAAGTAAGTGAACGAGGGAGACAGGCGGACGGAGCGCGGAAGAGCGTCGACATAGTGGACGCATAGCCTTGTACAGCAGAGGTCGAATGCCACGAAGAGAAATCGCTTACGCGGCTCGAGATGCCGAAGGAAAGAAGTGAAAGAACTTCTCCAAACGATTTCGACCTCTTCCGCATCTCGATCACTCTCAGTTCTCTCCAACCTCCGCCTTCACACATACAAAACACCATGCCCCGTCAAACCCGCTCCTCTGCCCGCCCCGCCGCTCGCCCTTCCGCTCCTGCTCCTAAACAACAATCTCGAGGTGCTCACACTCAGTAAGTTCATCCGATCTCCCCTCCGTGCCGTACAGGCTTGACTGATCGATTGTTCGTATGATCTTGTAGAGCCGCCCCCCCTCCCGCTCACGCTCAACAAGCTCACCCTCCTGCTCATGCTCCCGCCCCTTCTGCCGGTGGAGGAATGTTCGCCAACGTGAGTGACTGTATACGCCAGTTCCTTTAGTCAACGGTGTGTATCAGTGGGGCCGAGCAAGACTGGAGAAGCGAATCAGTGGCGATGAGTGCGATCTCAAGAGGGGAGGAGCAACACTCGGGTTCCGATCGCTCGTAAACGCGGGACAGTAGGGATACCACGATCACGAAGGGAGGACGCATCTCCAGTGCGGAAAGACCTAGATGGAGCAGCAACGAGAAGATATTCGTATTTCGAAAAGCAAAACTGACCAAACTTTCGTCTCCCTCCTTCATAGATGGCCTCGACTGCTGCTGGTGTCGCCGTAGGATCTACCATGGGTCACGGACTCTCGAACATGCTTTTCGGTGGAGGAGGATCACAACAAGTAGTTGAAGCTCCCACGACTCCTCAAGAACAGCAACAATTCGTTCAAGCGACGAATGTAGGTGGAAAGTGCGACATCCAAGCGAAGGGTGAGTTCCTCCTACCTCATGCATCGTTGAGCGAGATAGAGACTGATGGATCGTTCCACGTTATCGATAGACTTTGTCTCTTGCTTGAACGCGACCGGAAACGACACCCAATCGTGCTCGTATTACCTCGACATGCTCAAACAATGTCAATCCGCTGCCGCTCCCTACTAGCTTTCCATTCCTTCTCGTAGCATAGGTTGACAGTTGGAAGAACGAGGGTTTCTAGGGTTTTTGCAGTTTTCGTTCTCCACTTTATTCTTTGTAAAATCGCATATCTCTCCTTTCTCCCCGAATCAAAACTTGCATTGTCTTCACTCTCGTTCCTCTTGACCTTGTCGGAGCTGGCCGTCTGAGCGAGAAGCGAGACTGAATTGCGGATCCAGAATTTCGCTCTTTCTTCCGCACTCTCGTGTCGACTTCACCAACTCTCGTCTCTACGCTCGAATCGGTCCTCAAAGCATGGGACACTCGCTACTCGATCCTCGCTGAACTGGAATCCGCCCTCAACTCTTTCCTCACCTCGACTCCGATCAACCTCTCGAATCCTACCGACATCCTAGCGTCCGAATCGATCTCTTCGACCGCGACCGAAGATTCAACGACTCGAACCGCTACGAGTTGTGCTGCCGAATCGCAATCCTCGCTACACGTTCGACCGCCGAACGAAGCGGAATTACAACAGCTATTCTCGATTAGCTTTGCTGGGTTACTGGAAGTAAAGAATGAACTCGCAGGGTACAGGAAACTGTTAGATGAGGAACTGGATTCGTATAGGATAGCGAAAATCGTTGAAACAATCGAAGATTGGGAATCGCAACGGATTAAATTGGTCAGTTCTCCTTCCAGCGCAGTCTGTAAGACTTACTGAATGCTGACATGAATCCGTTTGTCGTTTTGATGGGGTAGACGCTCGAACGAGATCAATTGAGGAGGTTGTCGTCACTCCAACCTGATTACGACTTTTCGCAATCAATCGCAGACAAGGATCAAGCGTGAGTCGGACAGTCGGACAGCACGAGCTACTTCCTCGCGAGTTGCTCATTTCTTCTGTCCTGTCTCGCAGACGTAGGGAGCTGCTCGGCCAAATTGAGGAGGAAAAGAGGGAAATTCAGGCAGAACTAGTCGACCTCAAAGCAGCAGCGGCGGAGGAAGAGGAAGGAACTGCAGCGCAATAAGGGATCATCGAGTGAAAAAGTTGGGTCAGGGCAGAAACAGGTGGAGAGGTGACATCGGGCCGGAAGACTTCTCCCTCTCGGAAAGCGAAAAGCGCCAACAGGGAAGCTTTCTGCGTCGGGAAAGCACTTCTTCCATTCTCGATACAAAATCCAGCTTCGATCGATCCTTCCCTCCTCTTCTCAGCCTCATCAACCGTTTCCCCTCTCTTCCAGCTCCGACACTCCGAAGTGTAACCTCAGCGAGCTCTACATCCCTTCGGCTTCCCTCTGTTCCGCCAATTTGATGTAGTAGGCGTCACGGATCTTGGCTATCAGAGATTGTAGTAAAGTTGAGGGGCAGGATCAGCTGCGTTCGGTAGGAAAGGGCAAGAAGAACGGGAAAGGAAGTATGATTTGGTAGTTACCGTTCTTTACGTGGTGTCCATACCTGAAAAGTCCGCAATCGACACTGTCAGCCTGAGGCCTCTATACGATAGGCGGTGCCCGTCGCGCGAGTAGAGCAGAGTGCGCGCGGAGAGAGAAAGAGAGCAGAGAGCGAGAACTTACCAGAAAGCGTAGCCTCCAACGAGACCGGAACCCAATCCGATCGAGATATTGTAGAGGATCTATCAACAGTCGTACGGAGTCAGCGACTGAGGGCCCTGGGTTTCGCCGGGAGCGAGCGATCCGAGATAGATCAGCTGGGAGCGAACTCAACTGAACGACTGAGCATTCCTTGAATCGGAGCGATAGCCATATTGTCGTGTTCTCTCGCTGAGTTGCGTCGGCAGTGCAGGAAAGGAAAGAGAGGAAGGGAGAAAGAGATCCCCGCGGCAGAGGCTCTCGCTTTTCAAGAAGTCTCTAGAAGGTCGCGGCGGGCGAGCTGTTCGTCTCGCTCTTCTCTGCCTTTCTCTCTTCTGTTCGTCTCTCCTTTGCTGCGACTAGGACAAACCGATAACATGCCATTTCGCCAACAACTCCAAGCTAAGATACCGCTCCAAAACGACTATTCCAGAAGTTCAATCAGTCAACTCGATTCTCCCCCCTTCACACGATCATCCTCGCTCGGTTCAAGACTCGGAAACAGGGACCTACTCAGTTTATTGCTTGGCCTTTTGTTGCTCGAGGTACCTGCGAAAGGGGCAGGGATCAGTTACGAAAGGAGGTGCAGGGTGGGATAGGGAGAAGGAGCTTACCAAGCATCACGGGTTTGAACCTTGGGGAGGTGCATGGTGTACCTGTGGAGCACACCCGGTCAGTCCAGGGCTCGGAGCGAGAGGAGGAAGAGGATAGAGATGCGAACCAGTAAGCGTAACCGAAAACGAGTCCTCCTCCCATTCCGATCGAAAGGTGGGTAAGGAGCTACGAGATACAATTGCAAGGATATCAGCTGGCCGGTCAGTGGAAGATATCGAAGGGTGGTTTCGGAGATGAAGGAAGGAGAAACAATCCTCATCTCTTCGAAGACTCTCAAGGAAGACGATAGAGGAGGGGAGGGACTCACGTGCTTTCGGAGCATACCAGAGATAGGTGCGATCGCCATTGGTGTAAGGTAGTTTGGTTAGATTGGACGGAGAAGGCGAAGCAGCGAACCGATCTCAAAATGGTTGACTGTTGTCTTTCTCCTCTTTGCTGTACACTGCTCCGACGCGTTCGATCAATCGGCTCAAGATACATACCGCGGACCCTCCGTTCTGAGCTCGGCAGATCGTGGATGTCAATCTCGCTCACTATTCGCTTCGTCCTATTCTCTTCGATCAACCCTTGCTCCTATTCGCTCAGAACTGTAGGGGCCAACTTGAGGGTCGAGTTGGACGGCAAGGTGGTCCGGAAGGCGCCCAGAGAATCGTGAAACCTCTCATTCGGCTCGAAACTGTTTCCTTCTTCTTGAGCTTCGATTTCCGCCTCTCGCCAATTGAGCTTTGGTTCGACTTCAACATAGAACTAAACTAAACATGTTCTTTCTGTCGGTCGCTGGTATTCTGAACCGTCGCTCGAAGTTAAGGAAGCGGTAGGAGGAGGATCGTGAATTGATGATTCTTCAAGGTGAGTAATCGCTGGCGATACATTGTCGTGCGCAGCGCACGCCCTCGAGCATGTACTTCAGCGCTGTATCACTGACTGTCGGTCCAAGTACAACGAGGGTTTCAGCTCCGCTCGGACTGCAAGTCAGAAAAGTCGAACAGTCGATCTCAGCTTGGCTGTCCTTGACTCGTAGCCGAGGCCTCCGAGCGCTAATCGTATACTGCTTCCGTCTGTGTCGCCCCTCAACGTTCTCGTGCGTCAACAACGCTTATAATCCGTGATGCGGGTAGCTTGCGCAAGAGGAAGATTGAGAACAATCCGACTTTGCATCTCTATTTTTACCTCTTTCCTGAGACCCTGTGCTTAGTAGACTCGTTGCTCCGAGTAATGAGACTGTAAACTCTTTTTGAGGGCAAGTACAGAAGCCTATAGTCGCTGCAGGACACGGAGTAACTTGTTCGCGAGCACAAATCCCGAAGTTTTCACCCGAGCTTGCAGTTGCGTTTCGGCGAGTTACGCTAGTTGCTAGCCAAGATTTCGCGCTTGTGTAAAATTATCTGATTGACTAGATCTTCACACCATTTCACAGCTTCAAGGAGGAGGCTTCCTTTCGCTGCTCTCCAAAGTCACAGAGGACTTGCGAGAATTCCAATGCTCGCAGCTTCTTACCCAACTTCCTCCCTACCCTCGCCGTTTCAGGAATCCCGCAGTTTCAATCGTCGACCCCCTCCTTCACTTCGACCCTCTTCGTCTCGAAAATCAGCTACAGCAAGTCGCCCTCCGAAACTGCTGCGAGTTCAATCCGTCACTCACAACAGACCCTTCACTTCCCGGTATGTACTCGCCGCGGGTGGGATAAGTGGGAATGCGATATGTGGAAAGCTAACGTGAAGTTCTCCTCGACTAGACCTCGTTTCTCCTCCTACCGATCGGCCCCTCCACAGTTCATCAAACTGGCTTCATTCAGCGACGACAACGGATTCGGCGACCTCCTGAACCCTGCAAGGTCTGCCTTCGCCTCTACCGCTGACGATTCCAACTATGGCGAGTTCCCAACAGCGCAGGATGATCCTTGGGCCGATACAACGTCTTCGTCAATAGTCTACCCCTCTGCAACACAACAGCAATCTTACTACGACGAACCTACATCACCAGAATCTCCATCACAGCCGCTCCGAGAAGATCTCGCTGAAGACGTGTCGTTCCATCGCGAGAACGCTCCAGAACCCGAAACTCCCGCTCCTCCTCCTCCTTCGTCGTTCTCCTATTCCCAGTACGATAATGATCCTTACACGCCCACTTCTCCACTCGCTTCGACTGTGCCCGCTCTTCCCCTCTCACCTTCTGAACAAACTCCCTTCGGTTCTCCCCCCACCTCTCCACTAGTCTCCTCTGCCTTCCAATCCCCTCCTTTGCCCTCTGCCTTAACCGGATTCACCTCTGCTGAACCGATTTCACCCTCGAGAACAGCGAATAAACCCGATCTTTCCGCACTTCTCGGAGAAGAAAAGCCTACTTTACCAAGTTTCTCTAAACCTAGACGGAGGGAAAGGAGTGAAGGGGTTGCAGGACCTCTCGGGAGCAAGATTGCAGTGTTACCGGTCGGTTCAGTGGGGAGGAAGCCCGTTGGAGGAGCCTTAGCGGCTTTGTTGGGGTTGGAAGTCGAGAAAGAAGAAGAAGAAGAACGGAAGCCGAAACCAGCTGTCGGCAAGGAGAAGGAGAAGGAAGAAAAGCTAGAAGTGGTAGAGAAGCAGGAGAAGGAATCTACGGAGAAAGTTGAGTCAGTCGAAGTTCCTACGACGGAAGAAGAATCAACGGAAGACGGAACGACGGAAGCACCTCTCCCTCCAACCGAAACGTCAACGACTTCTCTCGAGACCGACAACAACGCTGTCGAGGTTCCTCTTCCTCCCTCTCCTCCAGCGATCGATCTCGAAACAACCGAAGAGTCTCAGCTGTCTGTCTCGGAAACTCCCGTCCTCTCTCGCATGCCTTCCGAAACTCCCTCGATCGCTTCGACCACCACAGAGAACATCCCGTACGAATCGATGGTCAGCCCTCTCGACGATAAAGGAGAACCTGCATGGCCGGCGAAACAACAAGTCGATGGTCTCGAAAGTCAACTCGCTTCAGTTCAAATCGACGACGAAGAAACAGCAAGTTCTTCTCTCAGTTCGACCCCTACCGCTTCTTTCACTTCGCAAACACCAAATCCTCCCGCTGCCTCCGAATCGGTTCCAGCTCCAACTTCGAACGTCGATCCCTCCTATTCTCAATACATTTTCTCCGATGATACATCGAATCCTCAAGCCGTCGCTGGTTCGACTCCTTCAAGAGGTTTCCGAGCTTTCAACGGTTCAGGGGACGAGGGAGGATTCGGAGGAGGAACGGACGATGGGGATAGTTTGAGAGGAGCTTATAGCAGAAGCGTCGAAGTGGGAGATGCCGAGGATAACGATACAGAGACTGGAACTCGCGCAAACGAACGAGCTGTTGATCGAGAAGAGACATCTCGGAATCAACGAGAAGTGAGTCTTTCTCCCTTTTCAGGCTTGTAATTCGGCGTGCCCAACAACCTTGCCATCGACAGGGTTCTGCACCATTGCCTCCTCTACCGACTGCTGCTACGATTCAAGGTTCGCCTCGTAGCAAAGATCTCGGAGGTTCTCTCGGTCCTTCGTTCATCATCACCGTCGGGGACCCTCAAACCGTCGGAAAGAACCCCGCGTCGCAACATACTGTATTCACCGTTCGAACTCGAGTGAGTCCGCTTCCCGGATTCTTAGCCAAGATGGCTTTGATTGACCGTTCTTTCCCTTTTGCACAGACAACTTCTTCCGCTTTCCGCAAATCCGACTTTTCAGTCCTTCGTCGTTACAGCCACTTCGTCTGGCTCTACGACGCGCTGATGCAGAACAATCCTGGAGTAATCGTTCCTGGAATGCCTGAAAAGCATGTGATGGGTAAATAACGCTCAGTCTTGTTTCATTTCCCCTACCTTGAGCTGACACGCTCGATCTCCGTCCTCGACAGGTCGTTTCGGTACCGACTTTATCGAGAACCGACGACTAGGGTTACAAGCTGCACTCACAAAGATCGTTGCTCACCCAATGCTCGTCGGTGATCCCGATTTGCGCTTGTTCCTCGAAAGCGATACGTTCCACATCGACGTAAGCCTACTCAGACGATCCCATTCGATCGTGCACGACGCTGACCTACCTGCTCCTCGAATAATCAGATCAAGCAGCGAAAGATCGACACCTCGCACGAAAGCAAAGGGTTCCTCGCCAACCTCAGTAGTAGCATTTCTGGACCAAAATTCGTCGAATTTGACGAGGTGAGCACGCAATCTCTCCTCCGCGGTCCCATCTCTTGCTAATGCCTCGTTGGTAACAGTACTTTGAAAATCGCCGACACGCTCTCGACACTTTCGAAACTCAACTTCGATCTCTCCTCACTTCCCTTTCGGTCGCTGCGAAAGCTCGTTCAGTTCTACAAGCTTCTTTCGCCGATCTACAAGCTTCTTTTCTCGCCCTCGCCGAATCCGACCTGTCGACTCAACTTCGAAAATTGTTCAACGAGGCTGCATCGCTGCAAAAGAGACTCTACGACCTGAGTGAAGCGCAAGCGGTTAGTGACGAACAAATCGGAGGGCTCGTCAGTGTCGCAGAATCGTACGCGCGAATGTGTGCCAGTGCAAGAGTGAGCTCAAACTCTTCCTCTCTTTTCTCGGATCAATGTTCTCACGTCACCCCACTCGTTAACAGGGTGTGTTCGGAGCACGAATCAAGGCTTATCACACATGGCAAACTGCCGACTCACGGCTCAGGAAGGCTCAAGCTGAACACGAGAAGGGGAAAAGATCGGGTCGAACTCACTCCGAACTGCTGCCCGATTCTGTCGCGATGCTCGCCGATGTGAGTCATCTCTCCCACTCAGCGCATGTTGTGCTCGTCTGACGCTGCTTCCTACGCTGTAAACAGGCCGAAAGGAAAATGCTCGACGCTCGACACGATTTCGAAGACGTGAGCAAACTTACGAAAGCTGAAATGGCGAGATTCGACAAGGAGAAAGTCGACGACTTCAAGAAGGCTCTCGAGGAGTACACTGATTCCTTGGCTCTCCGTCAACGCGAGGTGAGTGTGATTCGAACTCGACTCGGCGAAAGCGAGCTCACTTTGTTCCCCTTTTGCTAGGTCGTCTCGGGTTGGCAACATTATTACGATCTACTCTTCAGAACGGCTGAAGCTAACGAAAGCTCTCAAGCTGCTGTACCTTCTGACTCTTGATGCAACTCGCACACGTTCCAGTTCTCGAGCTCGAAAGGTCAAGGTCAAGCGTCTCTCCTCGCGGTGACATCTCGTTCACCAGAGAGGTTCTCAGTTTTCCAACTTTAGACATTTTCCATGTGTGTCTCCGCTTCTCTCCGCTTGATCGCATTCGGAAAGCTTTCAATGGAATCGAGGCGATGCACTCTCACTTGCTTCGAAGTCTGAGTGAGGAACGAGATCTTTACAGATGAAGCTCAGATGCGACTGACGACTGCGAGGCAGATAGGGATGGAGAAGGGACAGGCGGAGAGTTTCTTCGGTTCCGGAGATTCGTGAGTCGTTTTCTTTCTCGCTCGCACTCAAAAGTGTTTCGGACCTGATGATTCGGTTCCGGTCCCCACAAGCTTCCAAACTCCAAACATTCTATTTTAACTTTTCTCTCTCCCTTCCTCCTACTCCCCATTGAACGACCCTCAACGTACTCGCCATCGGAAGGTCTGTATGGGCAAACGGGCCCGGCGCTCGACTGCGGACGATGAGGAAGAATGGGATCCGACCACTCTCACTCGACCGAGAGGCACGAAGAAGCAATCCCGACCCAGTGTAAAGGATCTCAGCGATAGTGACGCCTCGAGCCAGGCGACTACGAAGAGCTCTTCGACACCAGCTCCAAGAAAGGGTGGAAGAACCCGAGTTGCTTGCGATCAATGCAGCAAAAGGAGAAGTCGATGTAGTTTGAAAGGTCCTGCTTGCGACGGATGCATGGAAAGAGGGGATCCCGAGTCTTGCTCGTATCAATCTCTGATCTGGATGTGAGTTCTGTCTCGTTGACTCGAAAGAGAATTAAACTGATCCCATTCTCGTAGAGACGATATCGACGATCTTCCTTCTCGACAGCTTCGTCGCAAGCTAGACGCTTTGGAAGCTTTCCTCAAAGCTCGACCAGTACCAACAGCCCTGCCCGCGTCACCTCCGAAGCAAAGCCCGGTCCAGCTTCCGATTCAACTCCCTTCGGAATTCGCGATCAACTCCGTCTCGAGCTCCTTGGCATCCTGTCGGAACGCGCTCGCCCGTTCACTCTTCACAAATGGCAACTTGAAAGATGCAAATCTGCCCGGAGGTCTCAACATGGCGGAACTGGAGTTTCAGGTGAGCTCGACGGTTTCCGAGTTTGAATATCTGACTCGGAGCTGAGTTTTGTCATGTTTTACAGCTCCGACAAATCGACAGCAATTTCCTGTTAAAGACTGCACGAATCCCGCCAACCACTCCTACCTCGCTCCCTAGTCCTCCCCAAGCTCATCTCGCAATCTGTTTCTACTCGTCGACGATAAACCCGACTTTTCGCCTCATTTTCGAACCCATCTTCTTCCGTCAATGTCAAGAGTTCTGGTCGAGTGGTATCGTACCGTCTTCCACCTGGCTTGCACTTTACCTCGCTGTCTGTACTTCGGGATTCAGAGTCATCTTGAGCGATAAAGAAGCGATGCGTCAATCGGGATTGCTCGAAGATGAAGTTGCTCAGCTCGCCGACAAGTGCTGGACTGAAGCTCGAGATATAATCGAAGGGGAAGGTGCGCCTGTCTCGCTCTTTGTCCTCAGTCGCTGCGGCTTACTCGTTTCCTGTCGTCTGTTTCATCCAGGTTTTCCTCTCGCCGCAAATCTCGAATCGATTCAAGTCTCGATTATCCTCGCTCTATCGAGCTTGTACGGAGACTCGAGCCACATTTCCCGCGCTTCATCCCTGATCAGCGTCGCTGCGAGATGCGGTCTCGACTATAGTCTCAACATCGATCCTCGTGAAGGACCGGCAAACCTGACTCCACTAGAGATCGAGATGCATCGTAGGACGTTTTGGGCTCTCTATGTGAGTCGATTCAGAGCTCCTCAGTGCAAACAAACGAAATACTGACGGTTTCTGGTTCAGACTTGCGAAGCGTGAGGTTCCTTCGTCCGTCCCGACGCTGTCAAAGCTGATCGAAGTCTCGGAACCTTCCACAGTATGTTCGGCTTGATCGTGGGAAGCGATATCTCGAATCTCAGCTCGACGAACCCTTCCGTCCGCCGGCCTCTCTTTCTTTCGAACGATTGCTATCTCGCCTCGGGCAACCTTTCCCCAATCGGTGTCGACGCTACCACGCGACCCCTTGCAGTCTCTCCCACGTCCTCCCTCTTCACGGTCGCGTCAATATCGGTAAAAGCTCTTTCGATCGTCAACGCCGGAGGAGCGGGAATTCTTCGCCTCATCGAAGAAATCGAGTCGTTTGATGGAGCTTTCCATTCTTCGGAAGTCGCAGACGCCATGTTCTGTGCTACCTTTGTCTTCCTACATCAAGCGTCAAAGGAGGTGAATCTAGCGTTCACGCGAGAGCAAGAGGTCCGTTCGGCGAAACATTTTGGTAAATCGAGCTCTCTCTGTCTCGAACGGAATGAGAGACTGACATTGTATTCACCTCATAGATTCGCTACTTCGTGCGGCAGCTTCGATGGGCCCAAGCATTCCACCCGACTTGCTCTTCTTTTCAACGACTCTGTCGCTTAGTGTCGCTTTGCGATCTTGTCTCGTGCTTTTCGGTATGTCTTGCTCCTGACCAACCTCAATGAGTCCGCTTCTGATAGTCTCCCGCGTGCAGACGGTCAAATCGCTTTCGAGCAGACTCGGGCCGACCTACGCAATTTCGGTCTCTCGCTCAACTCGTCTTTCCGTCCATCTTTTCTGCGACGTCCCGCTTCCCGCTGCGCCTTGCTCCTCTCACATATTCTAGACCGGTCTCCCCAGTCAACGAGCCAGTCGACTCCTTCCCTCATTGATTCGTCTCTTACAACTCCCTGTAGCGAAAACGCTCTTCCTTCACCAGCTTTTGGCGGCAGTGAACCATCTTTTCAATACTACGTACGTCTTTTGAATGGCTTTGTCACCTTTTCATCTCGAGCTAACTCTTTCAATCCGGCCTCCGATAGCTGCCAGACCCGAGTTTCGAGAACGCGCTCGGATCAACGAAACCTCCTGTTCCTCTATTTCACGACTCTAATGTACCACACCATCAGACCGACTACAATATTCATGTATCTCAATCTGCTCATCAACCTCCCCTCACTCGACCATTCACTGCCCCTCCCCCTGCTCGACCTCTCCTGACTCTTCGGACTACTTCAGCCGCTCCCGCCGAGCCCAAGCCTGCGACACCTGTTCTCTCGCCTTGGCAAGACTCTTCACAAACCCCTTCTCGCTATGTCGGCTACGCCTGGAACCAATCCGATCTCCTTTAAAGCGCAACTTTCTTCGCATCTAATCTTCACTGTAATACCCTCTTTCGAGTGCTCATATCCATTCTATACCTTTCCTCCTACACTCCATGGCCTGTACATAGTCATCCCCCAACGCATTATAGACACTCCACACCTTCACAGACACTCTGGTCGTTCAAACTTCAGCATCTTTCCTTCGCATTCGTTCTTTCTCTCAGCAGACACTTTCCGCTCATTTACAGACACTCTCCTATCCCGCAAACTCCTCTTTGTAACAAACTCAGCAGGGTCTCTCGCCTGGCAGGAAGCGCCTCTAGCGTGCGGCGAACTAAATTTTGGCGTGCGAACGGAGGAATGAGACTTTTCGCCTCGACTCGGTTTTTTTGCGATTATTGTGCTACCGTTCTCGTTGCACGAACGAGCCAGAGCTCGTCGCTCAAAAGCCCTTTGCCGAACGATATTCGGGCCCGAGACGCGGGAATCTTGTTCATCGACTTTCTCCCCGCGACCTCTCACCCAATGACGACGCCCACGCAGAGCGATTTCGGCCCATTAGCAGCTGGAACATCTGATACGCCTAGACGAGATCGTACCCTCGACCTGAATCCGCCTTTGACGCCGAGAAACAGCACAACTCCGATTTCATTCAAACGGCGGACGCCTTCGAGGAGTACGGGTACTTCGAAAGTCGGCAACTTGATCAGTAACCTCGTATCGAACAACAGCAACGCAGAACGCGAACTAGTTCCCTCAAGTTTCGATCGTCCAAACGTTGATCAGTTGAACGATTCGCGGTTCCGCGCCGTCTCGGAGAGCAACTTCTCACAAGCAATCGATGACGACGATGAGGAGGAAGAAGGTGTGGAAGACGAGCTAGGGAGTGGACCGAACTGGAAACGAAGAGGAGGAGGTGGGGCGAGATTATCGTTCGCTCAAGGAACGGCGCCGCCTAGACTCGTTCCGCCTTATACACGCAATATGGCGTCGCCTTCAAAGACTACCGGTCAAGACGGAGGAGAAGGAGATGAAGCCGGGGAAGCAGAAGCTTTGCCTCTCGTCGTGACTCCTCTTCCCCGAATTCCCATGACAGTTCTGTGAGACTTTCTTCTGGCTTGGAATTCTTACAAGCAGTCTACTCACGCTCTCTGCTATCGACAGGTGTGTCGCCCTCTTCGGGGAGTTCCTCTCGGCGAGTATCTCGTCACCTTTTCTTTTCTTGTGAGTCGCGTGCACACAATATCTCTACTCTGCTGACGTCTTTCACACGCCACAGTATGGTCGAATCTTTCGGTGTCGGCAAAGATGGAGGAGGCGAATCAGCCGTCTCCCTGTGGGCGGGAGTCGTCGCTGCGTCGTTCTTCCTTTCGCAATTCCTCACCTCTCTCCTGTGGGTCTCGGTCGCGAACAAGCATGGTCGGCGGGTCGTTCTATTCGCATCGCTCGTCGGTAACGGTCTCACGGTCATCCTCTTTGGAGCCTCGAAAAACCTCGGGAGCGCGATCACGACGAGGTTAGCTTTGGGTCTGTTCAACGGCGCCGTCGGGGTCGCCCGAAGTGCTGTCACGGATGTCACCGATGATTCGAACCGACCGCTCGCCTACACTCTTGTCGGTAAGTTTCAGGCGAACCTCGCATTTCTTCGAGCGCTGACTTTTAATCGTTGTCTTCAGGTTTGCTTTGGGGTTTGGGAGGAATTGTTGGGTCAGTTTTGGGAGGAGTGCTCGAGAGTCCCGTAAGCTCTTTCTTGCTCCTCGTCGACCGGAATACAGTCAACTCATTGAGATATCTCCTTTGTTCGCACTAATACAGACTCAGAAATTCTCATTCTTCGCCGACTCTGAGCTATTCGCCGAGTACCCTTACCTCCTCCCCTGTCTCGTCGCTGGATCCGTCACCCTCTTCGGTGGATTCCTTTCGCTATTCCTCAATCGAGATGGAGGAGAACGAACAGGAGGTATCCACCTACCGACCGAGAAGGATATGCAAGTTGCGACTGGCGTTCTCGCAAGCACGACGGATTGGATCCTTAGGCAAATCACCAAACTCTGGAACGTCGCAACAAGGCGACAAGCGATTCAACTCGACTCGACTCGCGCCAATCTCCATCCCTCCTCTGCCGGAGGCCTCGAATCGCCTGCCGTCTCGCCTTCGATTCTTGATTCCGAACGTAATCCCTTTAACGATAGACGGCGAACTTCGAAATCATACGGATCAGCTTACGGCTACGGAAGAAGACCTAGCGGTGTCGGGTCGACGATGGCTGGAGACTCTGGCTTGCGGATACCTTCGACGTCAATCAGAAGGAGAACCGGTCGATCGGTTTCGGTCGCTACTTCGAATCGCTACGATCCGGAGAACGAAATGGTGCACTCATTCGCAGAGAGGTGAGGGGACTCTCTTCTATGCTGACTGCGCGTGTAGCTACGTTCGTTAGCTGATTCTTGTTACCATTCGCAGGTTACTTCTCGCAAACAATCAAGCCGTCTTCAACTTGAGTGACGTCTTCCTAGCGAAAGCTGCCGCCGACGATCTCGTCAGTCAACGAGATTACGAAGGATCGGTCTTCGAGAGAACTGAGGAGGACGAAGAAGAAGACGCCGACGATGTCAATTCGGAATACGGTGACGTCGGGTACGGTAGCGCTCTTCCTTCGCTCGACGATCTCCGAGGTGAAGCTCAACGTCAAGATCTTCAACGACTACAAGAAGAGGAGGGCAGTGGAATTCGATCTAATTCGCCCGCTCCCTCGCTCGTTCCGCCTCAAAGCCGAGTAATGCGATCGCCGAATCGTGAAGTCATGCCGTCGTTCGGACAACACCTCAATCGTCCAAGCTTTCAACGTCTTCGACGAGGTTCGGCCGCTTCCTCGATCCGACCCATCTCGATCTTTTCGAATTCTGGACTCGACCCCGACACGCTCGCGTCTGCCGTCTCACAGCGCCCCGACGAATCTGGCTTCGCACCGATGGCGGCAATTCCCGAAACGCGACCGGATAGCACCCTCGAGCATGGACAAGAAGAAGCTGAAAAGGTTTCGCCGATCTCGCAACTTCCGAAATTCCTCATCTTTCAATACTCTCTCCTCGCTCTCCACGGAACGACCAATGACCAGATCTTTACCGCCTTCCTCGTCGCACCAAGGGCCAGTGGTGGCTTGGGACTCGAAGCCTCTCATTATGCGTATCTCATCGGAAGCATGTTCTTCTTCTCTCTCGTTTGGTGCGCTTCTCTCTGCTCATTTCGTTCGGCCATGTTGAGACTGACTAATGCTCTCGGGTATACAGGCAGTTCCGCTTCTATCCCTCGGTTGGTCCCCCTGGTGGACCTCTATCTCATTTGAGCATGTCAGTTCAAGCTCTCTCCCTTGCTCTTTCCCTACTGCTCTCAAGAGACTGATGGACATCTCTCAATCCAGGTTCCGACTCGGGCTCTTCCTCTACGTTCCCGTCTACATTCTCGTTCCGGAACTTCGAGCCCTCATCCTCGTCGAAGGCGAAACGAAACTAGTGATGATCGGAATGACTGTCCTGACCTCGATCCGTTATCTCGCGAACGCGTGCGCCTACACCGCCGTCATGGTCTTGATCAACGTTCTTACCCCTCCCGACTTTATTCCTCTGGCGAACGGATTGGCCCAGTCTTGCGTTTCATTCGCCCGTTTCCTAGATGAGTTCTCTTCCTGCTCCCTTAGCGTCGTCGGTGTGAGACTGACATCGATCGTTTGCCGCTCTCTACGGCCTCTCGTCGGGGGCTATCTCTTTGCAGCTTCGATCTCCAACAAGTCTCACCCGACGCCAGAGTACTGTTTCTATTTCATTGCGGCATTATGCTTCGGAGGGTTCCTCGCGAGTTGGAGAATCCGTTGAAGCTCCTCTTGACCTTTCTTCATCACCTAATCTCTTTGTTCAGCTTTCGTTCTTACTTGTATTTCTTCCGCTTCTAGTCATCTATTTGTCTGCTGTCTTACTCTCTCATTCCGCAATCACACTCTTTGCATCCCTTTCCACTTTCGTTCTCGTCAGTCTGCTCGCCAAGCGCGACTCGCACATAATTGAGTGGTCAAAGCGTTGCGTCGACTGCTTTCGGTTTTCAAATCGCTCTCTATCGACTCCTGACTGAGGATCACGATGGTGAGCTGCAAATCGAGTATGAATGGCACAACGACAAAGAAAGGAAGCTACGAGAGAGAAGAAACGAGAGGAGCTGGAACGAGCGCAAACGCAAAAAAGGAGAGGGTGAAGTCGCCGTGCAGGCGGAGAGTGACGAACAAGACGAGCAAGAGGAAGTGAGAAGGAAGGTTGAGGGAAGATTACTCGGAGTCTTCCGAATCTTCCTCTTCCTCAGAGATGTTCTGATCCTGGACCCATTTGGCGCAAACTTGGGCAAATTCTTCTTCGGTCAGAGTCTCAAGGGTTGCTGCCAAGTCGGGCGACTTGACGTAGGTAATCAAAAAGTTGATCAGCTGGAACGTCGACAGAACAGGGAGTCAGTGGTGCTTTGACGGTCAAAGAAAAAGAGAGCCCACATCATCGAAATAAGCCCGATGGTTCCTCGCTTTCCCCTCGGATGAGAGCGATACACCGATTCCTGGATCTTCACCTTCGTGCGCCGCAGCAACGATGATATACTCCTTAATCTCATTGATTCCGTCCTCGTCTAAAGCGTCAAATCCTCCCAACTCAAGAAAGCTCTCTTCTCCAAAGAGGGACTTGAGCATTCTGACGGTTCCGTCTGTAGCGTAGATCGTCAGCGGTTGTATACAGGCGAGTCAAGAAGGAAGAGACGGCTCACGGTGGGTAATATGACAGGGAAGCAACGCGATTCCCTTCCAATACTCCTTCAGGTACTCGTATTCGGTGCCGGCGGGGTCCGGCAGCTGTTCCGCAAACGTCGGATCCATGAGTATGAAGTAGTAGAGGTCCCCTTCATCTGCTTGCCCGAAAACTTGGTCAGTGAATGCATGTGCCGTTTCATCGCTGAAAAGAACTGACAGATCGGTTCGGGACTCCCGAAAGTGGTCGAGTATGAGAGACCAGCTTCTGTGAACGCTTGTGCGATAGGGCCAACTACCCTGACGACTCCGATTCGCGAGAACTGAAGAGCAACCTCATGCTTTAGGAAGATGGATTAACGTGAACCGCGGGAGAGAGTGCTCACCTCGCCGGTCAAACCCGCAAGTTCATAGGCCGCAGCAGCTGGAGGGAGTGGACTTGCTGGGAGGTCGAGTTTGAGAGGAGTCGATCCCACGTTGTGGGATTGAGGCAGAGACTCTGGAGCGTGGGCGGAAGAATCGCAGTTGTCGGAGCTGACCATGCTTGCTGTTGTTGTCGCGAAGTAGAGGAAGAAGTGAAGAAGAGATAGAAATGATGAGAAGAGGGAAGAGAGGAAGGGCGAGTTTTCATCTTTCCGAACTCAGAAGTCAAACTCGCCGAAAAGGTTGACATTTCGCTGACCAACACGCAGACCTACCTCGAAGCATTCAATCGCTTCGCTGAGCTCACTTGCAACTCTGCAGAGAGATGTACATTCGAGCCAAGCTCGAGACTCTTGAAGGGTGAAACGGCGACGACTTCGTTCACGGCATAATTATTCTATCGAAGGCGATCAAGCTCGGGTTCTACCCTTCTCGTCTCCGTCCAGTGAGTTCAGGTTGTGCGATTCGCCAACGAACACGCGGCGAGGAGGCGCTTCCGAAATTACTCCGAAACAGACGAGTCGAAACGAGATGACGAACCAAAACGAGATTGAGAGAACTAAGGTACTGCTTTGAATTTCAAGAGTCGAGACAAAAGGGAGAGACGAAGGAACCGCCGGAGACCAACGAGAGAGTACCGTAGAGGACAGACCAGAAACGAGAGAAAGGAAGTAAGGTGCAAATAAGCGGGGAGAAAATGAAAAAGTGAAGGGCAAAGTCGACGAATCGAAGGCGTTTAGAGGGGGTTGCTCATTCCAAGGTTGATGTTGATGGTCTTCACTTGAGTGTAGTTCTTGAGGGCGTATTCTCCTAGCTCGCGACCTGTAGTACGGAGACGTTAGTGACCGTTTCCAAAGATCGACAATGTGAGATCTATCGCCTTACCGATACCAGATTGCTTGAATCCACCGAACGGTGCTTGCGAGTGAAGCATGTTGTAGTTGTTCTGTCGAGAGAAAAGTCAGTCAGCCTCACGCGATAGCTGACAACCGAACAAGAAAGGTGAAGAGAGACATACAACCCAAACGGTTCCTGGGCGTCCATTCAAACAGAGGTGTCAATTGCCATGTAGAGAGGAAGGGAGGAAGAGAAAAGGAAAGGAAGAGGGCAGGAGAGAAAAGAAAACATACCTGCTTGGACCCTAGTCGCAGTTCGAAGAGCACGAGTGATGTTTTGCGAGAAGATAGCGGCGGCGAGACCGTACATCGTGTCGTTGGCCATCTCGACAACGTCGTCCTCATCCTTAAACTTGAAGACAACGATGACGGGACCGAAGATTTCTTCCTTTGCGATCTTGGCGTTTCGGGGTACACTAGAAACGAAACAGCAACGGTCAGAACGAAGAGGACGAGTAGATAGACAGGAAACAGACTCACTCGGTGAAGATGGTAGGTTGAATGAAGTAACCTTCCTCTCCGTGACGTTCTCCACCAGTGAGCTTGGTCGCTCCCTCGTCGACACCGGATTGAATGTGAGCGGATACTCGGTCGTATTGGAGTTGGGAAGTAGCGGGACCTTGGAACGAATCCTTGTCGAAGGGGTTTCCGACCTTGATCGACTTGACTTTGGCGGTAAGCTTTTCGAGGAACTCATCGTAGATGCCTTCTTGAACGAATACCCTCGATCCGGCGCAGCAGCATTGACCAGCGTTGAAGCTACAAGGTGACGAAGAAGCGACATGTCAGCAAGTCGCAAACTGGAAAGACGGAAGTAGAAAAGGAAAACTCACAAGAGTCCAAACGCAGCCCATGAAACAGCTTGGTCGATATCGGCATCATCGTAGACAATGTTGGGAGACTTTCCACCGAGTTCGAGAGTAACAGTCTTCAAGTTGGACTTGGCAGCGGCGGCCATGATTTGACGACCGACGGCGGTCGAACCAGTGAACGCAACCTTGAGAATCTTGTGGTGCGACGAGATGGCGGCTCCGACAGTGTTACCGTAACCAGTGACGATGTTGACAACACCAGGAGGGAGAACTTCTTTGATGAGACCGGCGGCGTATTGAGCGGACAAGGGAGTGGTTTCAGCAGTCTGTAAAGAGAGAGCCAGTCAGTACCGTCGCTCAGACTGATTCGCAAGCTACCAGCCTACCTTGATGACGATGGTGTTACCCATGGCGAGAGCGGGACCGAGTTTCCAGGCGAACATGAGGAGAGGGAAGTTCCCTGCGTAGCGAAGAAATGTCAGTTCTGATTCGTTTTGCTTGAACAGAAATGGAACGGCGACATACAGGGGATGATTTGACCGACAACTCCGATGGGTTCGTGCCTCGTTAGAACCATCTTGGTGTTGTCGACTTCGATGACTGTCAAAGCGCAAAATTCGATTCCGTCAACTTTCGGCTCATCGTGAAGAGCAGAAGAGACTTTGATATACCTTTTCCGTGATCCTTGTCAGCCCATCCTCCGTAGTATCGAAGGCACTTGGCGGCTTCGGTAACATCGAATCCACGAGCGAAAGTGTAGGCCTGAAAAACGACGAGCGTCAATACGACTCACTCGGGGAGAAGAGGAGGTCTACTCACTTTACCGTTGTCCATCGATTCGATAGAAGCAAGAGTATCGGCGTGTTCCTCGAAGAGATCGGCGAGCTTCATCAAAAGACTGGAAGATCCAAAAGATGTCAATTTCCAGCGAAGCTAACGTTGGAGGATGAAGCAAGACTTACCGACCACGCTCGTGTCCGGGGCAACGTTCTCCCCAGACGGTGTCGTAAGCCTTTTGTGCGACCTCACTGCAGAGCGGGAAGAAGAGAGGTGAGTTGGAGAAACGACAACGAGACGGAGCGGAAAAAGCTTACACGGCCTCATCGATATCTTCGGGAGTACCCTCGGCGACGGAAGCGATGACCTTGCCGGTAGAAGGGTCGACGACCTATCACGATTCCAAACTCGAGTGAGCAAAGGGAAATGAAGTCGAGTGTGGAGAAAACGGAAAATGGTGCTCACATCGATGGTCTTTCCAGTCTTTCCAGCTTTGAATTCGTTGTTGATGAAGATACCGGTTTGAATTTCGGCCTGAACACGGAAGAGAGAGTAAGAAGCCGTCGAAAAAAGGAATTCCTAGCTCAAAAGCGGGGGAGACAGAGAGAGAACTCACCTCTTTGACGGCGTGGTGGGAGGGGAAGGTGAGTTTAGCAGTGAGTCCAGACCTGTCGTGGTTAGCGAGTAGTCGAGGAGGAGGTCGTTGGGAAAATAGAGTTTTCGAAGAAACGTGGACGGCGGAGAACAAGGGTTAGAGAGAGAGTAGGACGAAACGACAGTCCGTCAGTGAGCGTCGTCGAGACGTCGAGAGCTAGGTAGTACTCACATTTTGTGGTGTGTTGGTAGTGCAAAGTGTAGAGGGAGGAGGAAGAGAGAGAAAGAGAGGAAACCTTCAACGTTAACCTGTGAATCCCCGCGTTCAAGAAATGTTAGGTGGTTTGGGCTTCGGACTTTTCTACCTCCACCCGAAAAGGGAAGCGCCACAAAAATCTCGGAAGCCCCTCTTTCACAGCTCCCCTCGCTTGTCTCTTTCGCGAGATTCGAGGCCTTGAGTCGACGAGTCTCCTGTTGAGCCGTATCAGCTGATACGGCGTTCTCTTTCTCCGCACATTCAGTCGCCGCAAAACTGCTGATCAAATCAATCAATTTTTGAGAAAACTTTCCGATAGGGCGCACGGACAACAAGGCAAATTTCATCAGTTGTTCGAGTGCCTAGCTTTAATTTCAGTCACTAGCTAGGAGTGTCGATAGTACGAGGACATTGTACGAGGGGGAGGAGAGTGAGAAAGGACGCCACCGCAGAACGAGGGGAAACCGTCCGATCGAGTCCATGCCCAGTACTCGCTCGTCGATCTCCGAGCTCAACCTGGCTGCTGACCCACGAACGAGAATCTTACAAAGCATCCCATACAAGCGCGGAGCTAGTCACTAGTCACTCAACTCTGTGCTCGGATCCACATCCGACTGAACCTCCCGAGTGATTCAATTTTGCCTCTACACCTCTCGATATGAGCTACGGCCAACTCACGAGGCGTTCCTTCACTATCAGTATCTGTATCATTCCACGTCTCGACCAATTCTACTCGTTCGGCATTCCCTCCCTCAGATTCGACCACTTACTCGCTCGATAATTTAAACAATTCTCTCTATCATCCATTCCAACCTCCCGCAATTTGTCCTTGACGACTCCAACGATCCCACCTTGATCACGAGGCTTGTCGCCGCTCAATTCCCAAAACATCGCTCCCGCGAGTTTATTCACGTTGATGAATTCGGTTTTCGCGAGTGCGGAAGCGGGAGAGTCGTAGGTGATCCATTCGGAGTTTGGCGTGACGCAGGAAGTCGTGACGAGGTGTGGATCGTAGTGCTCTTGTGAGGAAGGAAGAGGTAAAGCTTTGTAATCGTAAGATCCTAGCGGAGAAAGAATTTCGGTGAGCTACGTAGCGAGGAGTCGACGAGAGCCTCGGAGTTGCATACCTGCTTCCCAGCTGCCAGGCCCGACACCTTGGAAAGGTTTACCAGCTCCTCCACAGTTCAAGAACGATCGACCGTAAAGCGGCATCCCTTCACGAGGACGATTCAAAAGGTCAGTTGCGAGAGCTCAAATGAGTCGAAAGCCATCAAACACGTACCCAAGACGAGTTTCTGAACGGGTACACCTTGGGAAGTGTAGAACCGGATAGCTCGATCAGACGAGAGCGAATCGGGAGAAGCACCGAATAGATTCGCTTGATGATTTGCGGTCGAGTCCCACGATCCGGAATAATCGTATCTGAGGCGGAGATACGATGTCAGCTCCGGACAAATTGTGTAATGCCGTTCGAACTCACGCCATGAGGTTCCAAAAGGAAAGGTACTGATCCATCTCTCGAACCAATAGTTTCTCATAAGTGCTCGGTCCACAGGGCTATACAGAGCGATCTCACAAATCATAATCAGCTAGAGTTGAGTACAGAAAGCTGAGTTGACATACGGCGGCGATGGTCAACTCGAATCCTTGAGGAAGTTGCAGCCCTTTCTCGCTCGCCAATCGATCTAAACCTTGTCGTAGATCCCTCAACAGAAGCACGTAGTCTCGAGCCTCTTTCTCATTCTGCGGATATTCCCTACCCTCGCAGTTGACCCCTCGTCAGCCTTCAAACATCGTTTCGCAAGGAATCCCGAGAAAGCTTTACATACCAATCAATGTCCAATCCGTCCAGTCCATAATCCTCGACCAATTTAACCGCACTCTCTACGAATTTACCCCGTTTCTGATCGTCCCCGACTCCTCTCCCGAACCTGCCATTCTCTGAATAAGTCCACCCTCCAATCGAAAGGAGAACTTTCAAAGACCTGTTACGTTTCTTGAGGAGGTACAACTGTTTCAAGTTACCGTAGAGGTTCGAAGATGCGTTCTCGTCGTTCCAGGAATCGTTCTCGTAGTGAATCTTGCGAAATGAGCACCACGTTTCAGCGAAAAAGCGCGAAACGAACGAGCACAGAGGAAAAGGATCGTACCTCTTGATCTGCCCAACTGTCCGTCAAGTGTACTTCTCCGGTGTCCTCTTTCAGGTTTGCGAAACTGTACAAGATGTGAGTGAGGTCGTTGACGGGAATTTGGTGAGGTTTGTAGTTTCGTCCATAAATCCTACCGAAGGACCATTCAAGTTAGCTAAGCTCCTTTGTCTCTCTTCGCGACTAGCTGCGAGCGACTCACCCCCAGTTCGTAAAGTATCCGACGCTATTGAACGGAAAGCGAGAGTAACGAGTGAGTCTGAGCGTATCTCGCTTCTTCGAGTTGAGAGAGAAGACTCACTTGACTTTCCCGTTCGGTCTCGGTATACTATCGTTCATCTTGTTGCTCTGACCTCCTTTCGAGTAGTCAGACGAGACCTTTGGGGAAGCGAGGCGGTGCTTGTCGCCAAACTTTGCGAACAGACCTATGATGACGAGAGCCGAAGCGACTAGAGCTATACGAGTGCGATAGGAGGTGATCGGAGGCTTCTGGTGAGGTGGATTGAGAGGTCTGTATCCAGCTGAGGACATGAAAGAGGGAAAGAGATGACGAATTTAGGTTTCTCTCTCTCTCTCTCTCGACCACTCACTCACTCGCCGAAATGAATTGCGCCGACGACTTGACTTCGGTAGATCTAGATGCATCGGTCGATACTCTCCAGATCTCATCCGCTTCGACTTCCTCGACTATTTCTCTGTATCCGTTCATCCTCCAATCTGGCTCCTACACGCTCAACGCAGAGGATACGAGTCACCTCCAGCGGATACTGAGACCATTAGATTCGAAAGATACGGTAAAGACGAACGAAGAGATCGAAGGTGCTGAGGAAGGGGAAGCGAGAGATGGGAATTGGAACGCCGGTTCTTTGGACAGTCATGACGGGGACGAGGAACTACTGATACATGTGAGTCTTGTCCTACATACATCTCCTAAAGTATATCGGCGTGAGACTGACTCTCCCTCACGCGATGAAACAGGTTCGTTTCTCCGAGCTCGTTCGAATAAAGTAAGTCATCTCCGCTCGTCCACCTCCTATGACCCGCTTGTACCTCACTTATACTGTCCTTTGCGAATAGATCACTCTTGATCGGTACAGGAGGAGGACGACTACCTACATCACCGCGACTCGCGAGAGTTTGGGTCAACAGATCGAACGGAATCTCTTTCGACGAGACTTCGACGGTCAAGGGCGCACAAGAATGGGAACTCCTCGAGAACGAGAATGGGTCGAGAGGTGCCGTCGAGTATCCAGTTAGGATCAGCAAGTTTGCGAACGTTTCAGAATTGGATTTGTTCTTCGTGAGTTTCTCGCCCTTATCAATACCCAATACAGCTAACGAGAAGCTAATACCTCTTCCGTTCGATCCAGTCAAATACGCGGTCAGAACAAACGAGGTTATTCTACCTAGGGTTTATGGGAGAATCCAGGCAACTCAAGAAAGAACCCGGAGAACCTATGACCGGTCCGTCTCCTTGTCTCTCCTCACTATTCCGCTTGTACAAGACTGACAATTTGTTCCGATACAGTTGGAGCTGAGAACGCTGCTCCAAGCTTGTTGGACGGAATGAAGGAAGAAAAGAGAGGAGCGAACCAAACTTCTGCTCGATAGTCTTCCCTCTTTTGTCCTGTTTAGTCTTTCTCTTCGCTTTGCCTGTTGATACTACTACTACCTGTCGTTGACTTCGTTTCTCTCCATGCGAGCAAGTTGGAGCAAGGTTTGTTCGAGACGGTTTCCGCATAGATCGTGCACTGACCTCGAGTCGCGTTCTTCTGATCGCGCTCAGGCTCCGACGATCTCTTCTTCCTTCCCTTTCTCTACCTCTTCCCACTCTCTCTCGCAGACAGGATGCCATTCCGAATGCCACCACCTACAACAGCAACATCAACCTCGTTCAATCCTCCTCCTCCCTCTTCAGTTTCCCCCACATCCTCACCTCCCAAAGCTCCTTCCTCTTCCTCGATACCACCCTCGAACACAGCTACCGCTACAATGACGCTACGATTACCGGGTCCACCGCTACCGCCAAAACCTCTATACTTGACCGTCTCGAAAAATTCGACGGTTTCATCAATTCATGCAGAAGGAAGAGGACGAGATCGAGGGACAGGGTCAAAGAGCGGACAGCGAGGGAAAGGAGTGAGGGGAAATAAGAGAGGAGAACTACCGAGATGGAGTAGGATCGAAACGGACGACGACGGGAAAGAGGGAGAGGATGAATGCATCGATTCGGGAACGGTCAAACTCTCCTCGGGTTCATTGGAGATGGCAGAGGGGCAGGGGAGAGGAGAATCAGGCGACAGTGATGACGAGAGGAAGGGTGGAGTGCTTTCAGAAAGAGAAGGAGGAGAGGAAGAACCGACGATGGAAGAGTTACTCGGAACCTCAGCAGGACTCAGTACTTTCCGGCGAAAGCGTACGAAGGAACGCTCGAACGACGATAGCTTCAAGAGTGCGGTAGCCACTCTCAAGGTTCGACAAGACGACGATGATGAGGAAGGAGGAGGAAGTTCGACGGTCAAACGAAAGTCGATCTATTTCGATCCGACGAACGAAAACCCTTTCTTGCCACCTTCGCGACAGATCGGAGAGAGTCCTAGCGTCAATATGGAGGGAGACGTCGAAGAAAAGACTGCGCCCTTGAAAGAAGGATTCGATCTCGTTGAACTCTCGAATCCGTCTCATTTACTCCTTACCCCTGCTGTCCCCCTCGACAATACCCCCTCCGTTCCTTCTTCATCCCAACTCACTGACGACTCGCCTCAACTCGAACTCCCCTCGACACCTCAACTCGCGGTTTCTCTCCATTCCTTCTCCGGTGAAACAGCTTTCGGCGAACTCTCGTTTCCACAAGGCGTCGATCTTTGCGTCGAAGTCGAAGATCTTGGAGGTGGATGGAGTCTTGGGTATGTCGAAGAGGCTGGAGAAGCGGGGAGGGGATTGATTCCGAGGGGTTGGTATGCCGTGAGTTCGATTTCGCTGGTGTGAGCTCGGAATTGACGGCGCTGATAAGCGAGATCGGTCACAGTACGTCGATATCTCGTCTAATCATGCTCCAGCTCAAGATTCGAAAACCCAAACAATCGACACCGAGACGGAAACGCCTGCTCCAATCTCGACAGAACCTTCGACCCCTTCCGCGACTTCTTCTCCCCTCAGTCGCCGCTCGGAAGACGCAGAGCCCCTTGAGGCACCTTCGTACGCTACACGATCGATCGGACGACATCTCGTCATTAGCGGCACCGAATTCGAACCGATCGAAACGCAGAAGGTCACGGAGGAGGATCTCGAGAAGCGGCCGAACGAAACGGTAGAGGAAACTCTGCTCGGCATGGAAGAAACGAAAGCTCGAGAACACGAAGAGCCTGCACCGGAACCGGACTTAGTCGAGCTAGGATCGAACGAAGTTTCGTCTGAGGAGGAGGAGGTTCCGGTTGAAACGACATCGTCCTCAGCGCCTGAGGACTCGATACGAGCGAACCTGATGTCGATTATACCGCCCACAGAGACGAGCGTAGAATCACCTCCCGGTACGAAACTGGAGGAGACCTTGACTGAGCTACGTCCCCCTGCTCCGACTCGACCTTCTCCCCCAACGTCACGAGGAAGTATCCTCTATCGACTCGGCCTCGTATCGTCTCCGTCGAGCACTACTCCCTCGAGGTCTTACCTCCTCGGAGGTCTTTCGATTCCCGGCGCCTCGATCCTCGCTCGTTCGCATCCCCATCGACCTCCGTCTCCCGTCTCTTCTGAGCCAAAGAAGGAGCGACTCAGCCGGACTCCGAGTGCTATGAGTGGGAGAGGATACGTATTGGAATGGGTCAGGAGAGGAGATGAGCTTGATGAGGAAATTAAACCGGAGACTCAGATTTGGAATATTGACGTGGGTTCCCTCTCCATCCAGCTAATGTAAAGTTAGCTGACAGAGAGTCCGGAACTCACAGAACGAGAACGGTCCGACCTGGAGAAGCGATTCCGAACCTTTCGTCGTCCAAGTTCATTCTCCTCGAAAACTGTCACCTCTCGGCGAAACCCCTTACACCTCCTTCCGTCTCACGACGCATTTCCCCTTCTCTCCCTCAACAGCTCCAGACGCTCTCGACGACGATCCTCCTGAACCATTGACCGTCTCTCGCCGGTTCTCACAATTCGTTTCTCTTCACCAACTCCTCATTCCTCGATTCTCTCTTCTTTCGATCCCGCCTTTACCGCCGAAAGCGTTCGGAGCGACAAGGTTCTGCGAAGAATTCCTGGAGGAGAGAAGAAGGGATCTTGAGAGATGGATTGAGAAACTCGCGAATCATCCAGTTTTGAGAGAGAGTGAGGAAGTGAGAGGGTTCCTGTCTCTCGAGGACGACAAGGTGAGAATCTCTCTCGTCGTTCCTGCAAAAAGATCCACACAAGTGCTGATCGCCCTCCGTAATGATTCTCGTTCGAATAACAGGATCTACACTCTCTCCTCTCCCCCTCAAGTGCAACTTCTCCTTCCCCTCTCTTCTTCGCAAGAGTCTTTCATCCAGAATTCAGTATCGATATCAACGAGGCAGAAGAGATTGGAGCCCGATTCGAGAGACACGCTCGAGCGATCGAGCTCGGAGGAGGAATGAAGGAGGTCGAGACTGCTGTCATGGGACTGAGAGAAGGGTTCAGAGGTGCGTCTTGGTTCATCTGAGATCGGGATCGCGTCTCGTTGCTCATCGGATGCCAGTACGATCGACAGGAAACGCGAATGCACTGTCGAACCTTTCGAATTCTCTGATTCGGCTCGTCGCCGGTCTGTCTCTCCCTCCGACAAGCTACGATTCTCCGCCCACTTCCGAAGAGATCGAACAAAGATTCAAGGAAGTGGAAGCAACTCGTACACTAAGGAGAGCGAGGGAATGGGGAGTTCAGAACGAAGAGGGAGCGTTTAGTTGGAAAGACGAGGACGAAGGTACGTGTTCCTCTGCTTAGCTTTTCCTTTTCACCTCATTAAGCTGGTTTAGATCAAACGCGAAACTTGTAGAGGCTCTTGCTTTGAGTAAAGCGGTTCAAGCGACGGGAGAAGCGTTGAACGAAATGGCTCAATCGATTGATACCGCAGTGAGTTCTCCCATCTTTCCTGTATACTCCTTGTACGGTGTTCGATGACCGCTATAACCGCATCGTACTGGTGGATAGGCTCGAAGTGATCTCGTCTCTTCTCAACTTCTCTTGCAAGAACTCGGTCGACCATTCTCTGAATTCTCCGTGAGCTTCTTCTCTCCCTCCCAAAACTTCCTCGATCTGACTCCTGTTCTGCCTCTCTTCGTATACAGAATCTCATCCCGATGCACAAAGATGTTGTCTCAGAATATCGTCGTCTAAGTCGATTGAGCGCTCTCGAACGAACGGATCAAATCGATCAACTTTCTCGTTGCGAAACGAGCCTCAATATCACTTGTGCCGAGATGGATTACATTCGATCGGAGAGACTTGAGGGGATGAAGAAGGCAGTGGTGATGTTGCTCGATGTTTGTATCGAGGAGAAAGAGAATGTAAGTTTGGTTTCCGTTCTCACCAGGCTTCTTTCTCTCGTCCTCCTCTTCGTGCCGCCTTCCAGACTTGAGTGGAAGCGATTTCCTTTCGACGCTAGTGCTGACTCCCTGTTACCTTCGTTCGAGCAGTCTCTCGAACAACTTCGTTTCGCACGCGGACATTTCGACCCCGAAGCATTCACCGCTCTCGCTCTCACCGGTCCTCGCCTACGGTCTCCCCTCGAGCGTGTCGATCTCTCACAATCAGCCCACCCGCCTCTTCTTGGAGTGAGGTCGTTCTTGGTGCCTCAATCGACGGGAGCGGCAGTTCGAGATGCGATTGGAGGTACTCTGTTGAGGAGGAGTTCGACGCGAAGGCCGACTTCGACGAGGGCACACAGTATTGCTGAGCATACAGTGGAAGAGGGAGTAGAGGAGGAGGCAGAGGATCAGTTGGTCAGGTAGGGGAGGAATCGAGTGAGAGGCGGGATATAATTGTCTCAATTTTCCTACATCATTTTGCTTTGAGATCTATTCACTCTAGTACAGAGTCTTTTGGCCGTCAAGCTGCGAGAATAGTCTGTGAAATCGAGACAAGTGACTCGGTTCGGGCGCGTGACGAAAACTGAAAGATGTCACTCGCTTCTCTTTCTTTCTCTCTTCTTCTCTTCTCTTCACTTTCCCCCTCTCCTCCAACCCTCTCCTGAACACCTCTCTACTACACCATGTCTCAATCTGGAGGAAAGTCTACTAGTCAAGCAAAGGGAAAGAAGAAGGGAGAAGGAAACATCTCGGCTTGTGAGTTCTCTTCCCTCTCGCTCTCTCGCTTCTACCCTGTCCGCTAGTATGCTCGAGTACAACTGATCATACTGGTGACCTCTCTCCCTCTACAGCGAAGGCAGGATTGGTTGTAAGCTCATCTTTGTTTACTTTCGCGAGGTTCGTGCGCACAAACTCACTCAACCTTCCCCTTTATCGGGACCTCGCGCCTCGACCGACGTAGTTCCCTCCCTCCCGTATGAGGCGATACCTCAAACGAGGGAGATACGCACAGCGAATCGGTCAAGGAGCTCCAGGTGAGTCGGAGGCGATCTCAGTGAATTTACTGTACCCGTTTCACTAGTTGCCGCCCCTTGACTCGTAATCAGTCTTCCTCGCCGCCGTTTGTGAATACCTCGTCGCTGAAGTCACCGAATTGGCTGGTAATGCCGCTCTGTTGAGTTCGATCTCACTCCCCGTTTCGCAATCAACTCTGACTGAGCTCGTTCTCTTTCTCTCGCTCACGTTCAGTGACAACAAAAAAGCTCGAATCACTCCTCGTCACATTCAACTCGCCGTTCGCAACGACGAAGAGTTGAACCGTCTCCTCGGTGGAGTCGTCATCTCTCAAGGTGAGTCTCTCGCCCTTTTCGAGACTTAGGAAAGTCAACTGAGCGACATCTGACGTTTGTTCCTAGGTGGAGTCATTCCTCGAATCGAAGCGGAGCTCCTCCCTGCGTACAAACAGAAGAAGGAGAAGGAAAAGGACAAGAGGAAGAAGAAAAAGGCTGGAATCGATGTTTCCGACGACGAAGACGCCAATCAAGGTCAAAACTCGACTAGCTACTAGGAGTCATTCCGACCCGACGACTCGTGTCTGCTCTCTCGAGATCGCAAAAGAAGACCGCTTGATTCCTCTCCTCCTCTTCCCCTCTGATTCTGTTCTGTGGCCCCCCTCAGTTTGTCTGTTCTTCGTCTTTCGCAAAATTCTGTCTCTCTTTTTTTCCTGTCAGTACCTTGAATGAAACGAAAGAAACAGTTTCACACTATCAGTCGTTACCAACCTCCTCCTAAACCCAAATTATCGAGAGTCCAATCCGATTGAGCGTTCCAATCACCCGTCATCGATTGTCCATACCCTTGACCGGAACCAACTCCTCCTCCGGACATAGTGCTCGCAAATTCTGCTGCTCTCGATCCAGCTCCCCAGAACGCAGCAGCCTCAGAAACTGCACTCGAAGCTCCACCTCCTGATCCTCCTCCTCCATCCATGTTCGAAACGGGGTTGAGATCGAAATTGAGATGGGTGAGCGGCAATCCGACGTCGAGTTCGTGGAAGAATTGGAGAGAGAGGGGATCGACAGCGGTTGGAGGTCGTGGAAAGGGCCAAGTTTGAGCGTCGTTCGAGTAACCATCGTAGCGAGTCGACGTGGACGGGTCTCGTTCCGAGTAGCCGGTGGAGGGATCTCCAGTTGACAGTCCTCCTTCGAGGGGAAGGTTCGAAGAATCGGTCGGAACGCTTTGTTCGTCGAAAGGAGGGAGAGTTGAAGGAGCCGCGGGAGGGAACGTTGCTGAAGTGAATCTCGCAGCAGAAGCCTTCGAAGGGATGTTCCGAGTCGGAGGAGGAGTTCCACGATGAGGTGCCGAATCCGTATTGAGGTTCCTCGCGATTCTCTGCAAAACCTCTGCGAACGTCTCAGTTTCCTCCTCGTCGTCTCGGTTCGGTGTATCTTCTACTCCTCCTGTAGAAGCGAGCATCAACGCTCGAGCAGCTCGAGCGGTGCGTCGTCGTTCTTCTTCGCGGAAGAGACCGGCGAGGATCCGTTGTCCTTGTTGAACGACGGCACCGAGAGAAGGAGAAGTAGGTTTCGAGGAGAAGATCTCGAGGGCGAGTTGGAGGGTATCGATCTTTGAGTCGATCTCTGGGGCCGACAAGTCGTGGTCGATCGCTTGAAAGAGGCTGAGCAAGGAAGGCGGCGAAAGTCAGCTTTTCCCATTTTTGATCCGTCCCGAGCGTTAGATTGTGCTCACTCGTTGAAGAGAACCAAACTGGCTCCGAGACAATGCGAGAAGGTGTAAGGGACGTCGAGTACGGCTTCGCGAATGCTGTGAGGAGGTAAGAATATCAGCAACGCTCTGACGAAAACTACAAGATCGAGTCGAGACTCACTTGTGTGTCGAGACGACTACCGCGCGAGCTGACTTGAGACATGCTTCCTACACAGCGAGAATATAAGGCATTGATCAGGACATCGTCTCAGCGGAACAGATTCGACAAAAGGAGGGAGACGAACCGAGGAAAACTTGTACTTTGGATTCCTCGACGCTTTCGACAGGAGCGGACGATGGAGGCGGAAGATCTGCGCAAGGATGAAGAGGATAAACACCTATGCTTTCCTCAAAAAGAGAAGGATCGAAGGCTAACTCGATTGTGAAGACCCTCAAGAACGAAATGTCGCTGAAACTTGACCATCGGAGGTTCGCTCTCGTCCACCGCCATCGTCCAAGATTCCGGTAAGCTTTCGAGAATATCTCGGAACCCTCTGTCGAGCTCGACGATCGCCTCGACGCTCGAATCGTGAGCGAGTACGACCCGATCGAAAACAGCACGAACTTGTCGAGCGGTCGCGATACGGACTCGATCGGCGGTCGAATCGGTGAGGACGGTCGACGGCGCTGAAACCGATGTCGTTTGAGACGGTGACAAATCGGAGTCGTTGAGGTTGAGAGGATCGTCGGTGTCAACTGCAGAAAGAACGAAGAGATCGTGAGACGAAGTGATCTTAGATGAGAGACCAATAGGCGAGCTCACAGTGCAGAGGAGAGATGAGGTAGCATCGGTTACGGGAGTTTGCTCCGAGCCACTGTTCTCACTCGCGACTTGGTCAGTTTCCATTCTCGAGACGCACGACTGAAGCAAGAGAAACGCACATCTTGATAGACGAGAACGGCCCACAATCTCTTCGCCATTTCTCTCTTGACTGAGCTTCTTCCGGGAGGGAACGCGGGATCTTCTGGCGGCATCGTTTCCGGGTTCGAGCCGAGGAGGTGCAGACCGAGGACCTGGGCTAGCCGAATCGCTCCGGCGAGCCAAACGACGAGCTGGGAGGGTTGACCTCTCGAACTTGAACTCAATTGAAGGTACTGCGTGAAGAGAATGATCGTCTGAAGATTTCAAAACAAGCCGCTGAGATCAGCTTGACGCCTCATACGCATGAGAGGAGACGAGCTTCACCTGAATCGAACGGATCCTCGGAACGGTTTCCCATTCTCCTAACCGCATCGCCCTCATTGCGATTCCAAACCATCTCTCCGGAAGTGCTTCGAGCTGAGAAGGGGAATAAGCGCTGAGTGGACTAGGGCCTGATTCGGTTGAAGCTTTCGAGTCGAGTGCGAGCGGAGATCGGGAGAAATGCGTCGAATCGACTGCCAACGAGAGAACCTGTCCGACGAGAGTCGTACTGTCAGTACACGACCTCGGAGCGAGACGAAGTGCAAGAGACGGTACCATGAAGAGCAGAGAGAGCCAGTAAATATCGACTTCGGCTTGTCGTCCCTCATCGCAAAGTTTGTGAAACGCTTCGACTTCCGCTCTGAAACTCGGTGCATGAACGACTCTGAAAAGCCATGCGACACTCGTAAAATATCGATCGACGAGGTAAGTCGTCGCCTCTCGACCTGGTAAACTTCGGATCATTCGGTCGACCTCGTTGACAAAAACCTCGTATGCCGAGGCAGGACTCGCTTCAAACTCGAGGTTGAGATGTGCGCGGAGAGAAGTCGAGGTGAAGAAAGATGAAGCGGGGGTCATGTTGGAGACGATTGAAGTGAGCGCAGAGGTGAGTTCAACGGGAGCTCCGAAGCGCTGAGGAGGTCGAGCGGTGCCGGGGAAGGATACTGGTGCATGAGCCATGAACGGACGGGTCGAGTTCGATGAAGGAGGAACTGAAGTCGGGACTTTCGCGGTGGGATCGAGAGCGAGACGACCGTTGAAAACACCATTTTCCAAAGTGACTGCAGCATCTTCCGTCTAGTGACCACAGCCTACGCTCAGTTAAGGACTCTGGCTGAGATAGGGTTGTACTCACATCAGAGTAGCCGTCCTCGACTTCTTTCTCAGCTTTGGGAGCAACATCTTTCGCATTCGAGTCGCCGGGAGTCGTCGAGGCATTCACCTGCGGAACGAGAGGTCTGAAGAGGGCAAAGTTTGGCGGCAACGTCTTGAGGTACGCTTCGACGTGTGCGAGTCGTTCAGCAAGCTGTTCGAGTTCGCTTGTGCGTGCGATCGTCGACGGAAGGAAAGTGTCGACGTTTCCAGGGTCGAGAATGTCCCACGAGCAGTCGGTTGGTCGTCCTCGTTTCGAACAGTGTCCACAAACGGGCATTGTTCGATCGCACTATCCCGGCAAAGGTTAGCTCGGACGCAGGCTATCGAAAGCGAAACGAAAATGAAAACTGACCTTGATTTTGCGTCGCTGTTTCAACGTAAGGAAGCGATTCAGTCAGGAGAAACGCTCCTAAAGACGAATGAGAGCTTCCTCACCTTGCACTCCTTGCAACTTAGCGCCATTCTGTTCCGTTTCTTCCTTCCCTTCCCTTCTTCATCGCTAAGTTCGTCTTCTCCTTCGTCCTGTTCCTTTCCTTTCCCCTTTCCCTTCTTCTTCTTTGTCGGTCCACCACCTTCTTCGTCTCGCTGAGTCGCTTTGCGTTTCGACGAAGTGCTCGGAGCTGGAGAATTGTTTGCCGATGGTTGAACAGTCGGAGATTGATTCGAGCTGAGATCGTTCACCAATGGCCCGCTTCCAGATATATACAGGTCCTGCGGACCCTGTCCAGTCGGTAGCATGATTCGAAAAGTGGTTGAAAGAGAGCGAACCAATTTCATCATTTTGGACCGAGTCGCTGTCCTTCCCCTCTAACCATTCACCGCGCCATGTTTGCTTCGACTCGACTCCGACGATAGACACTCTAGAAGACCCACGACGCGTTCCGTAGCCTTCCGCGAGCTCTTCCCCCTCCTTCAACTCTTCTCCTCCTCCGCAACTCCGACCGAACAATGGGCTTGAAGGACTCGCTCGGCTTCGGCAAACACGCTACGTTCGCCGCAGAGATCAAGATACACGAGCTCCTCCAAGGTAAGCTAGCACTTTCTTGCACCTTTGACATTGTAGTTCGGTTGACGAAAGGAGGTCTCCTCGAACAGTGCCTCTCCGAGATGCCAAGTTTCGACTGAAATGGCACTTCAAAGATGCGACAACTCACGGACCAGCCGTTACTGCATTTGCAGAATCGCTCGTCAACCGTTCAGACGATTCCCACCAACTTTCGACTCATTTCGCAGAAGCCGGACGAAGGTTGCTACAACCCGTCAATGCGTTAGTCGATAGCGCTCTGGGAGACAACAACAAGTTGGAAACCTCGAGATCGCAGTCACCAGGAGGAGGAGGAAACAGTAGCGGAAACGAAGGAATGAGAACTCCGAATATCCTCAGTCCGATCATGTCCCCTCAACTCGATTCGACCACTCCAAACCCGAACAAGACGCCAATGCCTCAGTCGATTCAGTTCAGCTCTCCTTTCTCCCGCTCGTCCCCTCCGAATCCAGACGACTCTTCGAATCTCCCTCGCCCTTCTCGCACCCGAACAGTCGATACCGTCGGTGCTGGATCGACTTATACGGACGAGACATCACTCAGCAGAAGGAGAGGAGGAGGAGAAGTGATGCACGCTCCGCCGATGGAGTCGAGTTCGCATCACCATCGTCTCGAACCGAAAGGGACGACGAATTTCGTACCTCTCCGATCCCATACTGCGACCTTCGAGCGAACGATCGTCTGTCCCGTCCAGATTTCGGCTCGACAGAACCCTCAGAACCATCGCTATCTCCTTCAGCCCTCTTCGTTCAAGATCTCGATTAAACAAGAAGGAATCGATCACAGTGGTCATCATCAACCGGAGGAGAAGATCGGGGAAGTGAATCTCGACCTAAGTCAATTCGTCGGGAAGGAAGTCAAGTCGAGACGGTTTCTCCTCGCGAATTGCAAAACGAATTCGATTCTGAGGATCACGGTCAAGATGGAGTTTCTAGAGGGTGAGAATCATTACGTAGCGTGAGTCGACCTCTTTCTCATTGGTTATACGATGTAGATGACGAGTTGACTTCCGCGATCGTGCAGTCCTCCCCTCGTGAATGGACGAATTCTTTCGACTTCGAAATCAAACGCCTCGAGTGCTCGTGGTTCTCCCCTCAATCGTTCTTCCGCCTCTCGTACGTTCTATCACCCATGATCCACGTGGAACGCTGCTGACCCGCATGTGTGGTATGGTCAGTCGCAACTTCGCCTCGCAAAGCTACATCGTCCCTCAGTCATGGCTTCAGTCCCTCCCTCCAAATGTCTCGTTCAGCGTCTACAGCGTCATCCGTCAATAGCAGTTCAGCATCGCTCAACGAACGATCTCGAACTACGTCGAAGAACGATTCCCTCAACAATCTGACCGAACAAGAATTCAAGAAACATCGAAAGGGAAAGAAGCTGAATCGGATTGTTGGACCGAATGGTAGACGGGAAGGATGGCACCCGCCTGCGTCGTCGGATTACAGCGGGTGTCAACACGGAGAACGGAACGCGACGGATATCATTGAATCGATCTTCAATCGTCAACCCGAAACTCCGATGACGGGCAAAGCGGCTTGGCACACTCATAGTGGAGCGAATGGGAAACCGAACATGACTCCGAGGCAGAGCTACGTAGGAACGGCAAAAGGTTCGAAGGAGAACGGGCATCTTCAGGTCGAAAAAGCGGCCCAATCGAAGAAAGCGGCTTGGTCGATTCGCTCGTTCAAGAGGTCGAAGAACAAAAACCCACCTCAAAGACAAGCTTCTCTCGATACTCCTTCGATAGCTCCCTCGACATCGACAACTTCTGAAACGAACAACCCTTCTCCCTCCGTCTCGATTCAAGCGCCAACTCCCTCGAGTCCGAAATCGCACGATCGTCCCTTCTTCCTCGAGCGAGCCAGCGAGTCATTCGCCTCTTCGACAGGTTCCACTCAACGAGCGATCTCGCCGAATGGTTCCCCTCTCCTCGGTTCCTCGACGAATTCGGCATCCCTACAACAAACTCCTCGTCCTCGTCCCCTTTCCCTCCGCGCGACCTCGTACGGCTCTCTCACCTCGATGCCTCCTCCCGCACTCTCTGCTTCACAATCGAGTTCCGCCTCTTCCACCCGACCGCTCTCGGTTCGCTTCCAAACGGACGAAGACGATTCCTCCCTCTCCCTCTCCCTCAAATCGAGAACTTCAATCGACAATTTCTCGCAACACAGCGACCATTCTTCTTCGTCGGTACAAGGACTCGGTCTCTCGGATTCGACGCTCGCGAATGGATTCATCACACCGAGGTCGAGTCTCGAATTGAATCGCTCGAGGTCGAACAACTCGTTCAATAGCGTCGTGACTCCTCCTTCGCCGGAACGGACTCCGATGCGACGCAGGATAGCTTCGAGCGATTCTTGGCGGTGATGAATCGCAGTCATTCTCGGGTTTATTCTTTTTCGCTTTATGACTATGTTGTAGCATCTAGACTTTCCTTCACTCCTGTCATCTATTCTTGTATCTAGTGGACGATATCTCTCGTCCGCTTGTAGTTGTGGTCATGTGGGTGAGCAACGAAAGAAGACGTGTGGCTGAGCAACGAAAGAAAAAGCATGTACGACAACAATTTGAACCAAGATACAACCGTTCAATCCCGTTCAGTCTCTCGAGACGTCGTGCCCACCTTCGGTAACGAGAAAGACAGGAGGATCGAGTAAAGCTTTTGAAACTATTGCTCCTTCTTTCCCTTTTGAAGTTGGTTCGAGATAAACCGCGCTCTGGAGCAGAGTTCGCAAGGAAGAATCTTGCTGAGGTACCTTGACCTTCTTCGAGAAGTCTGTGACGAGCAGCAAGGATCAGTGAGACTCGTAGCGGGATAGACGACCGAATGAGTCGCACCTTCTGGGGCGATTTGAGCTCGCCTTTGAAAGAGTGCATCTTCGTAAGTATTTTTGACGATGAGAATCTGTAGTTCGACAGGACGTGTCTGACCGAGTCGATGAGCCCGTTTCGTTGCTTGTAATTCGAGGTCCGGTCTCCAAATCGGTTCAATCATGATGACCCTGCTCGCAGCGGTCAACCCAACTCCTCGTCCTCCCTTTTCGACGTCGACGAGGATGACTTGACACTCCTTCGCGGTCGTCGAGTTGAATCGTTGAGCTTTGAGTCCTCGGTCTTGACCCATTCGCGCGTGAGAGGAAGCAAAGATGATGTGAGGAATGCCGAAGAGATCGAGGGCTTCAGAGATGTTTGCGAAGAGTAGATCGACGTTCGAAGAACTGAAGATGATGAATTTTTCGTCGGGAAAGGTTCGAAGTTGGTCCAGTAAGTAGTTGATTTTGGCACTCGAAGTCCGAATGAACTGTACGTTTCGTAACGACGAATCAGAGGGAAGAGGGGCGAGAGGGGTCAGATCCTTCTTCGGTCGCTTCTTGAAAACCGAGACTACCTCCTCCTCCTTTGACTTGCGATTTGCGATCTCGGCGTCGAATCTTTTCCTTCTCGATTCGAACGTGATCAACTCCTCAATGAGTTCTTCATCGTCGTTCCATCCCTTGACGTCGACATGTTGCAGCTCTTTCAAGTCTTGACGCAGTCGGACGAGTTGATGAAGCGAGACCAGCGATCTTTTGAGCGGGTTTTTCGTGGACGTCAATCCGTTGAACGCTTTGACTAGTTCGTCATCGAGACCTTGCACTTCGACCGCGACCGATACCTCGTTGACGACAAGATTCCATTCGAGGTCGGTGTAAGCCTCTTTCATCACTTCGATCGCTTTCGCCAGTCCTCGACGATCCTCCTCGCTCCAAGTCGTCGCTTTCTTCGATTCCAACCGTTCCTGAGCCCAAACCGCTGCATCCCTCAACCGAGGTCCGATCTCGTCCGATGCGAAGAATGTTGATGCGGTCGCCAAATTCGAGCACAACGTCTTGAGTGGACCTGCGTTGCGACTCACGAAGAAATAATCTTGATCTACTCGTTGAGACTGAATCGCGTTCGAGGCGAAGATCGAGGTAAGGGCGTTGTACATCTTGCGTTCGGCTTCCTCCATTTCGACGTAAACGACCTTGACGGTGAGTTCGGGAATTTCGAGTCTGTCTTTGACTATCGCGGTCGGATTTCGAATGATCGAATCGTTGAAGACGTTGGCGAGACGACTCGGGCGATCCCCAACGAGTTGTCGTAGGGATTGAGGTCGAGGGAACGCGGGATGTCGAAGGAAACGAGAATAGAGTTGTCCGAGTCGATCCAAATCTTCTCGAGTTCCTCCGACAATGTTCGACGCTGCCGCGAGCTTACCGTCGACGGAAGCACCTCGAAGGTTCGTCGAAGGGGTTCCTGATACAGCCCAGCGAGATTCGGTTCGAAGCTTCATTCGAAAACGACAAGCTCAGAGTCAAATCAAGACGAGAGGACAGTGATACGGGGACTCACTTCTTCAGCTAGTTTCCTCGTCAAGTTCCCCGAGCTCAATACATGTCCTTCATCAACCAGCAATCTCTTCCAATGAACTCCCCTCAGCGATTGATCTCCCGTTTCGGCGGCGTCCGTGAACCTCGCGACCGACATGAGGACGACATCGTAAGTCGCCATCTCTTGAGGTGATCGGAACTTATCCTTCGAAGTTCGCAACGTGAGCACTCGCAATGAATTCGGTTCGAGGTGTTTTTCGATTTCTTGGGTCCATTGACGAACGAGATCAGTCGGAACGACGAGGAGAGTAGTTGCGGCGACGACGATCTCTACTGGTTTCAACTCTCCACGACGACCTTGACGCGAGTTGTTCAGTTGATCCTGACGAGGGTAGAGGCGGTAGAATGGAGCGGAAGTCTGAAGCGTCTCGAAGAGATCGCCTCCTGAAAGCAGAGGATCCTCCTGATGGTAACGGAGCGGATGATAAGTCGTCTTGACGAGGTTGATCATGAGAGTACGAAGAGAGGGGAGGGGTAGATGACGAGTCGATTCTGCGAGATCGGCTTGTCGTTGTCTTTCCATTCTTTTTTCGTACTCTTCGAGTTCGAGGACGGACATGACTTGATCCGCGCCGTACAGCAACTCAGGAACTCGAGGTCGTAGACGAAGTCGCTCGTCTTGTTCTGCCGCGAAAGGAAAGTCGATGGAATGGCGAGTGAGAAGAACCGGAGGAGGGGAAGGTAACGAATTGTCGAGCCAAGACGAGGTTCCTTCGAGGGACGGAAGCTCGGAACGAGTCGCCATGATGAGAGCGAGAGAGATGATCGTCTTACCGACGCCCATATCTTCCGCTAGAATTCCTGATTTTGCTTCTTTGAACGTCGGAGGTGAGAGTGCTACGTTACCGCCGAGCGAAACGTACAGCTTTGTCGAGGGATCAAGGAACGAAGTACGTGGCAAGTAGTCTGGCGAAATCGTGGTGGCGGGAGCAAGTTCTCGAGCGAGCATCTTGGCGATTGAACCCTGAAAGAGAGGAAACATCGATCTGTCACTATCCCCTTCGATACGATAGCGAGAAAGTCACTTACTCGTTGATACGGGAAGAGCTCGGTCTTGACCTCGTCAGGCTGCACATTCAAAGCGTTCCAGAGTCGATCCTTAACTTCCCGACTTGTATCCAATCCTTCGAACCCTCCTTCTCCCGGTGTTTCGACCTCGTGAAAGATCTCGAGTAGCGATCTTCCATCCGTCTCGTCCATGAAGTTGCTTGGCGTATCGACAAATACTCCGTTGCATTCTTCAGGCTCACAACGAATCGATTGTAAAACCGAGCGGACAATCGAATTCGCCGGTCGCTTCAACCTTTCCTTCGGGTTGATTTTCGACATTTCCGGCAGGTCTTCTGGTACGAGGTAGATTCGGAGGACGACATCAGAACCGGAAGCGCGAGCGGTAGCTTTGAAGACGAGAGATTGTGAACAAGCGATAAGGTTATCGAGCTGTTTGTCAACAACGATCTTTGCCTTTTTCTTTGACGGAGACGTCGGTCCTCTTCCTCCTGTGCGACCTCGTTTCTTCCCTTTCGAGGGCGACTGAGACGGTTCGTCGACTTCGGGTCGAGTTTCGCCTATTGAGGCATTCTCCTCCTCCTTGGAGATCGGGCTCAGTAACTCTTTCGAGAAAGAGATCCAGCCATCTTGAGCAAGGTCATGAGGTGTGTTGATCCGATAGCCCTTGAGAACGAGAGTGCCAGCTCGGAAAAGGCGATCGAGAGGGAGTGAAGGAGATTTTCGAGGCGAAGGGGAAGCGGGGAAAGCTGGAAGATGGGCAGAGGGAGGCGGTGTACGTTGTTGGATTTGAACGACTACGCCCCAAGGACCTGTAGCTCGAGGAGGGTCGGGAAGAGGTGGAAGATTCGAAAACGGGAATTCCCAGGAGAAGCTCGGCGTCGCAGCTGGGGTCGGGAGTTGCATCGCGAGGTTGAGCTTAGGTGTTTCTTCGGAATCCTGTGCGACTCGTCGTCACGATTTCAGCGCTGAGCGGCAGCTAGAATGCTAAAATCGGTCGAGACTCACCTTTTCCAACCTCGTTTCAACAACTGCCGACTTGCCATAGCTCTTGATGGTCATTTGACCTTCACCTCCTTCCTCCTTGACGTTCTCCTGAGGTTTCCCGTCCTTCCTTTCCATCAACATTGCCTCCTCTATTCTCATGAAGTTCTCGCTTCTCTCCATCATCCGGGGCAGTCGCAACCGGGTGCGATCGGTTCTAATGATACTCCTTGAGTGCTGGTACGAGTCGTCTAAGCTACAGAGCGAGATGGTGGAGAGAGAAGAACGAAGGGAGATGAAAGAGTCCGGATGGCGGCAACGGAACGGTGAGAACTGCTGCCGGCTGGGAACAATTCCGCTAGTGAAGTGCGAATGGTCTCACAACCTCCAATCGACGGCCGGAATGAGTGGAAGAGGAAAGGTAAAAGTTGATCCAAACTTCTCTCGGAGACATGATTTCGCGCAAATTTCGCGGCACAAGTTGAAACGATGCAAGGTTCCACAAGGTGCGAGTGTAAAGTGTCTATTCGATGAATACAGTATACAGATAAAAGAAAGGCGAAATAAACAGGAAATAGCGTAAAAAGGGTCGTTAAGTTCGTTCGGGTCGTTTGTGAGTCATCCTCTTGCCTCCTCGCTACCCTCACAGACCCTACTTCAGCCGTCTAACGACGCCCGTCTACAATAGGAAGGTAGCGAGAACGCTGGTGAAAGCGAGCAAGCCAGAAGCGGTCACAGCGACAGCTCCATTTTGGGTCGAGGACGAAGATCCGGCGTTGGCTCCTGCTGAAGTTGCTGCAGCTCCACGAGACGATCCTGATCGGGACGAAGCCGCAGAGGAACGGGAGTCTTTGCCGCTAGTCGTCGAAGTGGCGGTAGCCGAGGCGGAAAGAGCAGAGGTCTGCGAGAAATGCGAAAGCGAAAACGATGAGTTATGACTCTGGTGAAGTTGAGGAGGGAGGAGGGAGGTTCTCGCTTACTTGGTAGCCTAGGAGAGAAGTAGGGAAGATATCGGTCGATTGATAGGTCTTGCAGTTCGACGATGCGGGGATCGTGGGAGCCCAGGGTAGAGTCGAATCGGCGGGAAGGGAAGAAGGTTGAGACCAGGTGAGAGTTTGTCCTCCACTGACATAGGTGCCGACTGTGGGAAAGGAAAGATGCCAAAGTCAGTCGCTGAGAGGATCTCGGGCGGGCGAAGGACATTACGCACCAACTTCTTGTAGGTCAGAATCACAGTCCAAAAAGACGTTGTCCTCGTACGCGGCAGGCATGTCTGCCGGATGAAAAGCTCGGTTAGCTACCGTTTTTGGACGTCTGAAAGAGTGAAGAGACTCACTGTAGGCGCAACCGAGCAAGTCAAACTTGTTCTCGCAATAATCGGGACTCGTAACGGAAGGATCGCAGAGTTTCAAGCAGAATTCACTCGATCCGATGACTGTAGATAGAGAGAGTATGAAAATGAGCGATCGTCCGACAATGAGGCAGAAGGAGACGGAACAAGGAGAGACTTACATTGATTCCACGAAATTACTTGTTGAAGCGTAGAGTTGTCGCCAGAGGGCAAACCAAACGAGTAGACCGTTCCCCCCAGCGGGTTTCCGAGTTGATCTGCACCGTGCGGGTCCTAGTAGAGCAAGAACGAGGTGAGAGGGAAGTTTCGAGTCGTCAATCGAAACGGCAGCAGACTCACCAATTCTCCTCCCGTATCATCGGCCATGAGATTAACTCCCGTCAAGTTCATACGTCCAGTCCATTGAGTGTAAGCCTTCGTGCGGAGGATCTGGAGTCCAGTGATCGTTCCGGGCGGCATGACTCGAGCTCCGTGCTGATCGTTCGTGCAGTATGCGACGACGGCAGCTTCGACATCTCCGATAGTACCATTCGCAGAGGTCGTCGGAGATCCCCAGAGACAGAAGTCGGAGATGTTGTTTGCGATCAAGGTTTGACATTGCGAATCCGGTCCTGAGGTTGTCGAGTTGCAGATATTGTAACCGGACTGAGGACCTCGTCCGACGCTATTCAGGAGACCGAGCGACTCGTCAGTAAATCGGCCATAGAAGGAGGAGACCAGTATGTTGATCGATGTTCTGCGAAACCGAAAGAAGAGTGGCAACTTGAACACTCACGGGTAAGGGTTCACTTGATACGGAAGCGCACTGTAGGCGTAGGTGTAGTCGGTTAGAGGACTCGGGGAAGCCGCAGCTCGTTTAGCGACTTCGACTTGACTAGGCGAAGGCGCTTGAGTAATGACCGAAGCTCGAGTGATGGCGGCGAGGGCGAGGGTACCGAGTAGAACTTGCATCTTCTAGTTGTTGGGTATGTGAGAGACTGTAGAAAGGAGGGTGAAAGGAAGAAGAGGATCGAATCGGCCTTGCGCAGCCTCTGTTTGGGTATTTTTGTGCTTCGCGCCGATTTGACAATTTCATAGCGACCGACCTACTGAGCTATATTTGTCCATCGTTGGTTCACGACATTCAAACAGACGGGACGCGCCGAGAGCGAGAGCGAGAGCGAGGTCGATGTTGTTGTTTGTTCGAGGATGAGAACGAAGCGACCCGAGCTCCGAAGCAAGGTAAGAGAGCGGCTTCGAAGCAAAGAGAAGGCCTCCGATCATCGCCGGGGGTGGAATATTGACGAGTCTTGAGAGCGTCGACTTTGAGAGCAGCGGAATCCACACAAAAGCGAGAAAGTGAAGAGAAAGAAAGAAAGAGAGCGATTCCTCGCGGGATTTCGAGTCGTTCTCCGTTTGCCAAGACTTCTCTCTCTGACAGGGGTGACTCGCAGACAGTGCTCGCTCTTGTTGATCGACGTTCAACCCGAGAATCTGCCGAGAGGCGTTGGTGAGAGTCGAAAGCGTATTGCAACAAAGGGAAGAAACGGGAGTAGAAACCAAAATCAAGCCCTTCGTTTACTCGCTGGACTTCCCTCACCTTGTTCCGTCGCCTTCCTCTTGACCGCGACCGAGATCGGTGCAAACTTTGGTGCACTCTCACCTCCACCTCCATTGTCAGTCGCAGGGGAGAAGCTTCGAACTGGTGCGAATCCTTTCCTCTGTGCTGCCGTCGAAGCTGCCGAAGAAGTTGAAGGTTCTGGGGTCGCGCTGAGATCTCGAGATGAGGAAGGGAGAGGTAGAGGTCGCATGGGGATATCGTCGAACACGGGAGTGTTGCCTGAATGTCCACCGTTCGGAGCTGTCGCTTTTCCTTTCCCTTTTCCGGTGTTCTTCTTCGAGAGCGAGAGGGATTCATCCGATTTCTGCATCGGTGCAGAGCTAATAGGAAGAACGACGAATTGGTCAGTCAATCGCGAGGGCGAGAAAGAACTGATGAAAAAAATCGAACTCACTTGTTGTTCCCGACACCTAGGATCATCGTCGCTGAACCGGTAGCTTCAGCGCGAGCAGCGAAGGCAGCCGCGGTCGAGTTCGGTGTGTCCCCTGCCGCCATCGCAGCCGCTTTTCGCTCGTTCTCGATCTTTTGTAATCGTTTCTCCGTCTTTTTCGATCCGTGACCGTGACCATGGAACGAGTGAGAGAGATGTTTCCAAGCCTACACGGGAGATCGTCAGTAACCCGACTGATGAGAGAGTGAGAGTGAAAAAGCTCACCTCCTTTGGAGTCATATCACGACCAAACTCATCATGATACTTCAATTCGACGACAGGCTTGTAGTTCTTGTAAGCCTCCATCGCGGCTTCAGCGTCCCTCTGATCCCTCAACTTGTTCTCGTACTCCCTCTGTCTCTGATCCTTCTTGTCACCCGCATTCCTACTCGCGATCCTCTCCCTCTCTCTCTCGGCGTCCCTCTCCCGCTGTTGAACTAACCAAGCTTCTCGTTCCTTGAACTCTTTCTCCTTCCTCAATTCTTCCGCCGTACGAGGTTTCATCAATCCTTGATGTCGAAGGATCGAGAGAGTCGACGCTAATCCTTTCGAAACGAGTTTTTCTCCTCCCGTCGTTCCGAACTCTTCCTCATCATCGACGTTCTTCGGTACTTTCGGCTTCTGATCCTCCTCGACAACCTCTCCTTCATCAAGTTGTCCATCAGGTCGTTCATCGAGGTTCCTCATTAACGAATCTTCTTCATCCTCGCCTCCTCCTCTCGAAGCAGCGTTCCATCCACCAACCTGCATCTCCCTCAATGGAACCTCTCCCTCGTCTTCTTCCTGTTTGATCCTAGGTTGAACCGATTCCAATCCTCTCATATCCGGTTCTCCTTTCGGCACTACACTCGTCTTTCTCGTTGGGGCTGGTTTTGAGGCGGCCTCTTCTGCGGCGACTTTGATATTCCGTACGAATTCACTCGTATCATCCATAACGAGTACATCATCATCATTTCCATCTCCATCTTTCGCCTCTTCCTCCTTCAGAGTAGGTTTCATCTCCTGATCTTCCCCGTCTTCTTCTTCCTTGATCTTGACACCCTCTTCAACCTGCAATCGAGCTCGTTCTTTCATTTCCTTGATTTGTCTCTTCGCTGCTTCACGTCTTTGACGAGCGAGAGAAACGGCGAGATCGTCGTCGTCGATTAGGTTCGAAGAGTCGAGGGAGGTTCGTTCGATTTGACGAGGAGCAGAGGAGGAAGAGGAGGAGGAGGGTTCGTTGTCGAGTTGCATAGAGTTTGAAGTGGAGGGATCGTCGGTTGAGAGGGATGAGGAGAGAGTGGTGGTTCGGGCGGGTCGCTTCTTCTTCTTCATCTGTAGACAGGGAAACGGATCAGAGGAGATTCTTCTGAAGAGCAAAGAGTGGAGAACTCACCTTTGGTTTCTTGAATCCAGCATCTCCTTCTTGCAAGTAATCGGTACTGAAGGATTCTATGGGAAGTCGATCGGATCAGTGATCACTCGAGTTCAACGAGAGAACTGAAACGATCGCAACTCACTCGTATAATCCATCGACAATTTAACTTTCTCCCTTTCGCCACTCTGCATCCCTCCATCCGCATCCCCATCCGTCGATTTCTTCTTCCTACTCGACAACTCTGACTCGTCTCCCAATTTGAATCCATCCTCTTTCACTCCCTCGAACCCTTCATCGTATTTACTCAACACTCCTCGTTTCGAACCCTTCGCACCGTCGGGTCCAAACTCTTCGTCGTCGTACCCAGTGTATTGTCCTGCTTGACGACCTTTCTTCTTGAGATCGAGTGCGGCGGCATGTTTCGCGTTTTCAGTCAAATTCAAATTGTGCAACTCATCGTCTGCTCACGCGCGCAACCTCACGTCAGTCATCTCAGTAACTGAAGAGGGAGTGTGCGGAACTGACCTTCATCATCTAGGATCCTCGAATCCTTCAACGTCAAAACATGTTCCTCTCCCTCTTCGAACGCATCCGCTCCATGCGATACTTTAATCCCCTTCAAATCCTTCTCCCCATACCTCCCTCCCCTCTCTCTCTCTTCCTCTTCGGCCAATCGATCCATCTCTTCCTGTTCTTTCTGTCGTTTCAACGCCAATTCTTTCGCTCGTTTCTTTTGTTTCTTAATCCATGATTTCGTATCCCCTTCCTCCTGTTCCTCTTCTCCCTTGGCTCCATCTTCCCTCTTGATTCTCCTCACTACTTCTCCCTCTTCTTCCCCAAGGCCTCGACCAACAAGTTTCCTCCCCCGTTCTTTCTGATTCCTAGCCTTCTCGATCCGTTCCCTCAATTCCCTCTCCTCGACTTCCCTCCTCTCCTTCTCCTGTCTCTTCCTGAAATTGTGTTCCGCCAATTCATCCCCTTCGAGTATACGTTCCTCGTCGGCTGGACCGGAAGCGGGGTTAGGGTCCTTCAAAGGTTTCAGGCCGAGAGAGATACGGACAGCGTTCGTTTCCGAGAGGGTGAGGGATTCTTTCCATTGTCCGGTCGGGTTTACTTCTGACATGACTGCGAGTGAAAGAAGGGAGATGGGAGATGGGAGAAGAGGAAGGGAGATGGGACGGTGAGAAGTGGCGAGCAAGGAGAGGGGGACTGGCGTGGAGTAGATAGAGTAGTGCCTTGTGTATCTGTCTAGTGGTCGATAGGGGCTACTCGAGGCTGGATGGAGAGGGGAGGAGGAGAGAACGATCGATCAATTTAAGTCGAATCGGATCTTGATCCTGCCAATTCTAGGGCGTGCGTACGGTTGTCAACTAACGAGCTGCTGTACTGTGTGTCGTGTACTTGTATGCCGGACGAAAGTGGCGAAGTAAGGGAGAGGAAGTGAACCAACCTCATCGGATCATCGTCGACAACAACGTTTCCCTCTCTCCTTTCCTCCACTTCTCTCCCGAATACCCGACCTTCGATTCGAAATGGATCAATCAGTCCACATCGCAACGTCCGCACTAACGGATCCACCTCCCGCTATCAAAGATTTCCCTCTCATGCAGCAGGCTCAATCGAACCTCGACTCTCCCTCGTCTGCTCCTGCCGCTACTACGACGAATGGGAATGACAGTGGGCGTGATCAGGATCTCAAGCTACAAGTCGGTGAGTTTCTCCCTTGAAATTTCGAGGAATGAGGTCGTGTTGATCGAGCAATGACGAATGTTTACCCTTGTTCATCTCGCTGACTCTCTTGCTCTACGGTGCTTTGTACTAGTCGATGAGAACCAAAAGTTCACGTAAGTTCTTCCCCTTCTCCCTCCGCGAGAACTCACTTCTCCTCAAGAAACTAACTCTCCCTTCTCTTCCCCCCACTCGATCAACTCGTATAGTTCCTCACTCCCCTCTGCGCTCTCCTCTTGGTCCCTCCTCGACTCCGGTTTCTCCTACAACGTTCTCTCAGTGTTTGGTTCCCAATCAACGGGGAAATCTACGCTCCTGAATCGTTTGTTCGGTACGAAATTCGATGTCATGAATGAGAGTGAGAGGAGACAAACTACGAAAGGGATTTGGATGAGTAAAGCGGAAGGGATGCCGGTTTTGGTGATGGATGTTGAGGGGACTGATGGGAGGGAGAGAGGGGAGGATCAAGTGAGACTCTCCCTGACTCGTTCCGTTTCGTGCGATGTGAGTTGACCTCGTGTGAGGGTGGATAGGATTTCGAGAGGAAATCAGCATTGTTCTCTATGGCGGTATCGGAAGTGTTATTGGTTAATATTTGGGAACATCAAGTTGGATTATATCAAGGAGCGAACATGGGGTTGTTGAAGACTGTTTTCGAAGTCAATTTGGGTTTGTTCCTCGCTGCGAAAGAGAAAGGGAAAACCCACACAACGTAAGCATTCACTTCCTCTATCAGATATTGCATCGAGTCCTGAGTCCTGACTGGTGATGCGATTCGAACAGCTCTCAAGATAAAACTCTCCTCCTCTTCGTAATCCGGGATCACATCGGAGCCACCCCCTTATCGAACCTCCGTAACACACTCACGACCGATCTCACCCGTCTCTGGGACTCACTCTCGAAACCCCCGGGACTCGAATCTTCTCAAATCTCGCAATTCTTCGATTTAGAATTCGTTACTCTCCCTCACAAACTCTTACAACCCGAGAAATTCGAACAAGAAGTTTTCGACTTGAGGAAACGGTTCAAGAAGGGAGAGGAGGGTTGTGTGTTTAGGGAAGAGTATCATAAGAGGATTCCGGCGGATGGGATTAGTCAATATATGAATTCGATTTGGGTCAGTCCTCACCTCTCTCCACTCTATCAGAGTCGAGGCAGTTCGTGCTAACGACGATCGATTTATAGGAAGCGGTAGTTTCCAATAAGGACTTGGATTTACCTACTCAACAAGAATTATTGGCTCAATTCCGTTGTGACGAAATCGCTTCTACCAGTTTCGAATTATTCTCGGAAGCGATTACGAAGATTCCCACGAGTCAAGGTACGGGCAAGATCGTCGAGGGTTTGGGAGGTTTGATGAAAGAAGCGATTCAAATCGCTTTAGGTACGCTTCCACCGTCTCAGTATCTGTCGATACTCATACTAAGCGGTTCGAGGTGATTGTGTACAGTGAGCTACGATACCGCCGCATCTCGCTACCACACTTCCGTCTACACTCGTAAACGTTCCGAACTACTCTCGAAACTCCATTCAACCCTTCACCCTTACTTCCAATCGCAACTGAAAAACCTGCACAAATCCCTCTTGCGTTCCTACCGTCAATCGATCGAAACCTCTCTCAAGAAAGAAGGGTACGATTTCGCACGAGTCGTTCGAGAGGCGAAGGCGAACGCCGAGGAGGAGTTCAGGAAAGAGAGTGAGAAGGTCGAGTTGGAGGAGAGTGGTTGGAACAAGGACGAAGAGGAGGGTTTGTTCAGGGAGGATTTGGAGAGTGTTGCGGAATTGTTGAGGAAGGAGGAAACTAGGAAAATGATCGCTATCATCGAGGTCAGTTCAATCCCTCCCTGTCCCTCTCTCTTTCTTACGGTGAGAGATATTGACGAGGGTGTGTGATTAAATAGCGTAACATCAAGAAACAAGTTTCGGACGTCGTCGAAGTTAGTTTGCATGAACCTAAACCGGATATGTGGGATAAAGTATTGAGCAGCTTCAAGACTTCTCTCGCGAAAGCGGAGGAGGCTTACCTCAAGAAAGCTACGAGTCCGTCCCATCTCACTCTCTCCTGCTCATCAAGTGTGAGAGCTGACTTCTCGTTCGTCTCGAAACAGGCTTCAACTGCACGGAAGAAGAAAACACTTCAGCTCTCGCCTTACTCCGACGGAGGTCCTGGCTCGCACTTCGATCCAAGATCGATGAACACACGTCAGAGTCGGCGTTGTTGACGAAATTGAAAGGAGTGTTCGAGGACAAGTTCAGGTACGATTCGGAGGGAGTTCCGAGGGTTTGGAAGCCGGAGGATGATATCGATGGGATCTTTAAGAAAGCTCGAGAAAGTGTGAGTTCCGAGTGTCAATCAGCCTCCCCCTCGAAAAGATGAAGCTGAGGAGACTCTCGATCTCAAGGTTCTCGAATTAATCCCCCTTTACTCCTCGATCAAACCCGTCGACCCATCAAACGAATTCGTTCTCCCCGAAGCCTCTTCACAAGCCGATTCGACCCCCACCTCCTCCACCGACCTCGAACCGTTCGATTTCGCTTCGTCCCTTCAGATCCTCTCTTCCTCTCAACAATCGACCCTCTCTTCTCGCTTCAAGCGTGAATCCGACGCGTACTACCTCGAAGCGAAACGTTCAATGGTTGCTTCGAAGGCACAAATCCCCGTTTGGATCTATGGAGTTTTGGTCCTGTTGGGGTGGAACGAGTTTGTCGCGGTCATTAGAAGCCCTGTTTATTTCACGTTCTTGTTACTGGCTGGTGCGGCAGCTTATGTTACTTGGTCCCTCAATATGGTGAGTTTCTCTCTCTCTCTTTCGTTCGGGCGAGGGATTCGGGACTGAGACGATCGGAATGAGATTAGACAGGACCTGTACTTGCGGTCGCGAAAGGAGTCACGAATGAAGTGATTCGAACAGTCAATGATCAATTACACAGTGAGTCACTCTCTAGTCCCTACAACGGACTCTCGAGCTCATCAATCGTCCCGCTCGTAGAATACTTCAACGATCAAACTCCCGACGCTCACGCTCAAAGGACTTACCTCCAACGAGAGCCCGTCGCCGTCCCCGCCTCGAACTCGACTAGAACGGATAACGATATCGAGTTGAAGGAGAAATCAAAGGCGGAATAAAACTGAATTTGCTGATTGTTTTTTCGCTCGCTCGCTCGCTCGATGGATTTCGTTGTCTTGTTTCTCCTCATACACCATCTCAGTTCTCTATGTAAACTATTATGTCTTTCCCTCTCATCTGCCTCTTCGATAGCTTGCGAGTTGCATCTCGCAAATGGCGGAAGCGGATATCGAGCTTGTTCGTTCCTCAGTGACCGTAACACCTCGCTTCGCGGCCGGTGCAGACGTCGTCGCCGCGCACACTGCTACATGGGACGGAGACGCGCGACAGAGAGCTTGTGAAGCAGACAGGATAGCTGTTCTCGAGAAGCCAGAGCTCGGATCCCTTGCGCTTCTCGTCTTCGTCGATCCCGTTTACAGGCCTCTTTCGAAGGCTGATAGCTTAGTGTGCCCTCTCCAAAAGTTTAACCCTTCCCGTCCTGGGGTCCTCGCTAGAACGCCACGACGTGAGTTTCGAAAACGTCCCGACCTTTGGAAGTCGATTTTTGGTCAGGGCGTCTCATCAGTTTCAGCGCAGGCTGGCTCGGGAGAGAAGCAGGTCAGCCAAGCACTCGAAGATGACTATCTGGACCTTTGCAGCTGGAAGGTAGGAACAGAGTAAAGTCTGCTCGTTCACGACAGCGCTCGTTGCGTCGAAACCGTCAAACTGAACAGCTTTCGGATCCTCAGTCCTGCGTTTCAGCTCTTTAGAAGAATTCGAGGCTCTTTCGAGCATCCCAGCGACGATCTTCGTCGGTCCCTGACTCAATCAGCGCTTAGGGATTGAGCGGAAAGAGAGAAAGGAGCAAAATCTGAAGTTCCCTCTCCAAAATTTCCGAGGGGTCAACTCTGCGCCGAACGCGCCGGATCTTTCTTTGCCTCGTTTCTCCGTCAATACGCGCTCGTATGGTGTGATTTCAAGCTTGGCTCGTTCGTGGAGAGTGAGGTTAAGGGTCTATGGAGGCGGATCTCGTCCACCGTCCGTGTGAGAGGATGCTGAAAATAATAGGGACTCGCTGCACATTTGCATTCGTGAAATTTCCGTCGGGGCTTCTTCTCCTTCCTTCTCCTTGCCCGTTTCTTCCCTGCTGACCAGATGCCCAAAGCCCCATTTGGACTCGTTGGCCACTGCCACTCGCAGTTCGTTGCTCAGTAAGCGGCAAATGCGCGAGTCGTAAACTTTCGTCGCAAGGCGAGTAACTTGAAGCGAATCTTGCGGTCTACTTCGAGCTGCCCTCTGGTCACCATGAAAGACTAGAGCTAGAGTCCTGGTCTACAAAGCCTAAGCCCGCCCACTGATCGCAAAGCGGGAGGCTCGCTGTCGTATGAGCGCCAGCTTGGATCCCTTCCAAGTCGAAAGAAGTTCCAGCGTCTCCCTGAGGAAGAAGCCTACGATTCCTGTGGGCCTGTGTTACCTTCATGCCGGTTGTTGCTGTGCTGTGGTCCCTGAGCGGAGCAGACTTGGGGACATTGGATGCTGGAACGAGAGTCGACCCGAGTCCGTGCGAGTCGAGCTCAATCTCGCCCCCCTCTACGACGACTGCTTGTCTGCTTTTTCGACCCAAGGTTTGAGTTCTGCATAGAGCGCCGTCAGAGCTTATCGAGATCAGGTTGGACTGGTTTCTCGCTTTGACAGCTCAAGAAAGAGCGAAACTTTGCCCTCGATTCTTTCTCGCTCGCTACCGGATATCGTCGATCATCCGGCTTTCGCCCCTCTCGTACATACTCTTCGCGGAGTGCTTCCGCAGCACTTTCTCACGCCCCCAAGGACGAAGATCTCCCCCTTCTCACCAAGTCAATTTGATGACGTTCACTATTCTCGCTCCTTCTCCTTCACCTTTCACTTGATCAACCCGAACACGATGACGCCACCTCTAGCAGCTCGGATCAAACGCAGCAGAGGCCTCGAGAAGCTATCCCTCTTGCGTGAGTCCTCTCCCTATCGCTTCATCTCTTATCCAACTAATTCGCTCTGTATCGCTCTCTAGACTTCTCTGCATGGCACGCCGTGAGAGTACACGCTACGTACTACACTCTATGGGCGGCGGTCGTGTACTTCTTGAACCTCTGGGGGCTTATGCCGGGAGTTAGCTCAGCGGGATCTTTAGTCGGGATCTTGTCGATGGTTACCGGTCTATTGGTCTCGTTTAGATGTTCCACTTCCTACGATAGGTAAGCACAAACTCTCGGAATCGCGGCGGAAGCTCTTCGAGCTGATGAGATTCCGCTCCCTTTCTCTCCCGTAAGCGACACTCTCCAATAACAGGTGGTACGAAGGACGCAGAACATGGGCAGCGATTCAATCGACAACACGCAACATGCTCCGAGTCCTCGTATTCGCCCTCCCTCCTCCTTCCGGTTCTCCGCTCACAAACAGCGACGACGTTCATTCTCGCCAAAGCAAAACCGTTCAAGAAGTCTGTTCCCTCGTCTGCGCCTTCCCCTTCGCTTGCATGTACCGACTTCGCGATCAATCTGGCGTCTCTCATCCTGAACTTCGACAACTCCTCCCAGAACAACTCCTTGAAAGTTTCAGATCGACTCCTTTGGAAGCTCGTCGACCTTCGATTGGAAGTACAAGTTCGGCTTCGTTCGTCGATCATTCGACTGCCGCCGAGGAAGAACGTGCGATCTCGGGATTGAACGCCCCTCCTTCAGCGACTCGATTCATCCCTTTCGCACTTCCGACTGGAGAACCCTCGAACCTCCCTCTTTCCCTCATTCGTGCGAGTCACGCGTACCTCAACGCATACCATTCGACACCAATGTCTACGAAAGGTCAACCGAGCGAAACGAGTCCAGCTATCGATGCCGTCACTTATGGAACTTGCGTTGGTTACCTCAAGGACTTTTCTGATCAACTCACCGCTCTCGAGCGGATTCGAGACAGTAAGCTCACTCATATCATCGTCGATGCGTTTGTTGACTGACTCACGCTGTTTCCACTCGACAGCTCCGATCCCCCTCATTCTCAACATCCACCTTCAGCTCCTTCTCTTCGTCTACGTCGCTGCTGTCCCTCTTCAACTCGTCAAGTCTCTCGGTTGGGTTTCGATTCCTGCGACAACGATTGCCGCATCCGTTTTCTTCGGCCTCGATCGAGCTTCAGAGGAATTGAGTGATCCATTTGGAACTGAACGTGAGTTACTTCTTTCGCGCTTCGCCTCGCTTCATGCTGACCTTCGTCTGCGGGTCAGCGAACGATCTCCCCGTCGCTCGATACTGCGCCGACCTGTATAGGGAGTACCTCGAAATGATCGGGAAAGGTGGATCGCATGCGAACGAGTTCCAACCAGAGACCCTCGGGAATGAGAAAGTCAAGAAGGAGCAATAGTCTTGCAGCTCTTGAGCAGTACCGTTTTCAGTCAGTTCGTGAAATACGACATCAAAGACAGCTCGATCGAGATTTTGTTCGATGTTTCGAGATCGGGGACTCGGAGAGCCTGTCTCGCCCTCGGACAAGATGAGATGAGAGAGGAAAGGTCCTTGCTGGAGAGCAATTACAAAAATAGTAGAGTTTGCGATAATGAAACGAGAAACGAAAGGGAGAACGAAGAAATGAGTTTTCAAGGAAGAAAGGGTGTCTTTGAACGACAATAATGCGAGGGAATAAAGGAGACGGGTATGAAAGAGGAAAACGAAAAACCAATGAATCCCGATCTACTTGGATGAGAACAAGCGAGAGGCAGCTGAGGCGATTTTTTGCCTTTCGGCGAGCGAAGCGATCCCCAAGTCTTCCATGAAATCATGCAACTCTTCACAGGATAATTGAGAACATCTATGTTGGCTTCGAGCATTACCAAAGTCGATGAATTTCGGTAAGGAGTTCGACTTGCAGACGACGTTCCGTGGTTTCAGGTCACGATGTTGCACTCCGTAGAGATGCATCAGGTGAAGACCGGTCGCCAAATGGATCCTACGACAATCAAGGAGAGAGTTGGGTCAGAGACAAGGAGGAGAGGACAGCACGAGTAAAACAGCACTTACTTTGCTTCCGGTTCCAGCGTTCCGAACTCCTTCAAACATTCTCCACCATCTTCCAAGACAGTCACACCGTTGTCAAACGTTCGCTTTTCATCCTCCGCGAAGTAAAGTAGTTGAACGACGTAGGGTTGAAGAACGAGGGACGAAAGGTGATTCGAAAGGAGGGATGCCTCGTTGTAAGCTGCCTCACGTCCACTTGGAAGCAAAACGTGACAGTCGTCATCCCAGCTTGCAAAAGGCAGAGCGAATTTGGCGATAACTGGGTAATCAATCGCCTTGTAAACCTCCGAACTGAGTCCCCGAGCGATCTTCCGTCCGAGAACGATCTTGTCCGGTAGATTCCCTCCGATGATTCCGCCAACTGATGTGAGATCGTGAGACGGACTAGTCGACCTTGCGATGTCTCCTCCTCCTCCTTTTTCCGGGGTCGAGGTTGTATCCGAAAAGACGGAAGTCGCGGGAGTCACAGGAGTGGTCCGGTCATTGTCGGTTCCACCGAGAGGAGTCGTCGGTACCGAGCGTGTTGGATCATCTGGTTGAGCTGGTGCAGCAGTCGAGGGAGTGGCCTTGTGAGGACGAGGTGGTGAATCGGGGTCATCGCGGGTTCGACCGCTTGGAGTCGCGAGAATATCGGCGAAGTGACGAGGTACGAACCGACGTTGGAAGAAAGGAGCAGAGGAGGCACGGTCCTTGAACTCGAAAATGAGCTGGGGAGCAACAGGGCACTGATCAGCTCGGGGTCTAAGTGAGGAATTGAGGAGGCTGAGGGGAGACACTTACCTGCGGTTCCCCTGAGATAGCAGCACGGGTGTTTTTCGACGGTGACGGATACGCAAAATCGCCATCGGGGAATTCTTGACTCTCGCCACTCGAGTCGAGATCGTCGTCTTGACTCTCACCTTCACCTTCCTCCTCGCGAATCCCTTGACCGTGTTCGAAAGCTTCGGCGGCCGCTTCGAGCTCATCATGATAGATGTCGTCGATACCTTCGTAGACTTTGTCGTAAAAGAGACCGAGCAGAATCGGAATAAGTTGACTGTTGTTCTTCGTGATGCTGAGGGCGTCCAGATCCGCGAGGGTTTGCAAGAACTCGTTTGAAGGAGGAAGATCTTCGGGGGTTCTCGCGAGGAAAGTTGGGTGATGCTCGAAGCGTTCGAGGGGACCGAGGAGTATGTCGTAAGAAGGTGGAGAGGGCTCTCCAGGCGGGTTGAAGGCTGATGTCCAATGTTCTGCCGGTGTCGTATCGTCGCTCATCGAGTGATTGCTTGTCGCCGAGGGTTTTGATTCACCGAGTCGTAGGATTTTCCCGACTTGGAAGCATCCACCGGAGTGAAGAAGGAAGTATTTGGCATCCTTTTGCAAAGCGGCAACAACAACCTGCGACAAGACGTCCCACCCTCCCGTTCCGTTTCTAATATCCCCTCCCGAACCAACTACTCGTAGAGATCCACCTTCTGTACCGACCAGAATTCTGTTCAACTTCAGGAGGAGCCCCGCCTTCAGCATGAACGATCCAAGTCCCTTCACTTCGCAGGCTGCGACTGTCGAGGTCACGACTTTGACCGAATTCTCCTCTCCCGTGTTGAACTGAATGAGGATATCCGTCTTCGGCGAACCGTTGGAGCTCCGAGGTTCGAGATCTACTGTGACGGTCCTTCTTTCCACCCCCAACCCTTGATCGTAGATAGCAACCAAGATCTTGATGAGTTTCAACATTTCCTTCACCTTGTCGGAGCTCATGATCTCGCATGCTGATACATTCCTAGCCAGGGGTTCGTCGAGGTACCTCCGCAACAACCTTAATTCCACCAAGGTGTCCGAGGACACGTCGAGGCTGTCCACTTGATCACGTAATGATTCGAAGAAATCGATGGCTAATGTCTCATGGCGTCGATTGAAATTCTCGGCGTAGTAGACGTTATTGATTTGGGCGGCGTAAGAGTCGTAATCGTGCGGGGTCGTCCCGCCTGCGAGTTGCCGGGGAGTACGGGAAGAACCGACATGTGCAGAGCCTCCCGAATCGAGTGTTACGGGATAGCAAATTAATGGGATGGTGGTGTTGGGGAAAGACTCGCTGAAGATGCGGTCGGAGAGCGAAGGAGAAGCGGGAGAAGCCGGAGGGCGGAAAGAAGTTGCTGATTCTGGCCAAGGTTGAGCTGAAGAAGGGGGACGCAGTTGATTGGACCCATTGGGTGGCTGCATCGTCGATGTTATTGAGAGCAGAAGGGAGAAGATGGAAGGAAATTTCCGACTGCAATGAAACTCGATTTCACCTCGCAATTTCACCAACCGACTTTCAAGCACGATGGGAAAGAGCAAAAAGTCATCAAGCACCACCGAAGCGCCAGCGACAGGTCTATCGAGCTTCCTCCTCGCTCAAGCAGACGCAAAAGATTCGGCACTTGAAGATATCTTTGCTTCCTCCGTGAGTCTCCTCCTGTAGCGCACAATGAACACAAGCACAGACTGCTGATCCGCTTTCGATGCTATGTAGAGTGGCCCCTCGCTCGCCTTCCAGCCGAAGAAGCCTGAAGAAATCAAGAAAGTTGTTCCCGCTCCTTCACCTCCTCAACAAGATGCAGACATGGCAGAAGTAGTAGGAGAAGATGAAGAACTATCAGCGATCGACTCGGATGCGTCTCTCGAGATGCCCTCTTCAGATGAGGAGGAGGAAGACGAAGAAGATGGATTAGAAGAGGCTTATGCAGCGAAACTCGCCGCTCAGAGGCTCAAGGCAGAGGCAGAAGGACGTAACAAGAAGAAACGAAAGGCAGAGGCGGAACTCGACGAAGACGAGGACGAGGAAGAGGAAGAGAACGACGATTCAGACGAAGATGAAGGTCCTCTCGATATCAACGATCTCGTTCATGAATCGCTTGGAGGGAAAACGATCAAGGTACCGGAGAAGAAGGGAAAGAAAGAGAAACAGGTTGACCCGAAGAAAGCGGAAAAGGCACAGAAGCGAGCCGAAGAATCCCCAGATGAGAGGGATGCGAGAACCATTTTCATCGGAAACGTCCCGAGTGATTGTTCGACTTCGAACGTGAGTTCCTCGTCGAGTCTATGTTCAGCCATTAGTAGTGCTGATCACCCGAGAAATTGCACAGTCGCGAAAGAAAGCGCTCGTTCGACATGTACTTCAAAACCCCTCTCTTCTCGCCGCTCTTCCTCCCAACTGCCCTCCTCTCAAACTCGACTCTATTCGATTCCGATCCATCGCGTTCGCTTCAAAGGTCTTCGGTCGAAAAGCGAACGCTACAGGAGGAGGAGATGGAGAAGGAAACTCTGGCGAAGCTGGAGGACGAGGAAGGAAACGTGCGAAGGAATGGAGGGAGAACGAAGGAAGTGATCAACGTGGAGTCAGGGGAGGATACAAGGCACGAGAAGAGGAACCTCTACCGAGTACGAGCAAATCTGGAGCTTTGACGGACGCCCAAAAACGTCGAGTCGCATTCATTCGAGGAGAACTTAACGAACACAAGGCGGCTTGCAACTCTTACCTAGTTATTCAGGCGTTCCCGGATGAAGTCGAAGGAGTCGAAATGGCCGAAGTTATTCGACTTCTTGTCGAATTCACGAACAACAGCATTTTCGATGGTTTCACCCTTCGAGCGGATCACGTTCGACCTCGTTCCGCAGCCGCCGTTCTCGCTGCCGCACAAATGGCCGCGAAACCGAACCCCAACTTGATCGACGTACCGCAATCTGCCGACGCCGCGACTTACCAAATCACGGCGACTGAAGCGAGGAGGACGTTGTTCGTTGGTGGACTCGACTTTGCCGAAACCGAGGAGAATGTCAGGAAGGCGACTGAAGCGGTACTCGTAAGGGAACGAGGAGAGATTCAGGGTCGTTACGTCGAGAATGTTCGAATCGTTCGAGATGCGAGTACCGGACTCGGAAAAGGATTCTGTTACGTTCTTCTTGCCGTGAGTTCCTCTCTCGTCTCAGTCTACTGCATCCGGGAAGATCTCACGCGAATACTCTCTTCAGGACGAGCAATGCGTCGACGAACTTCTCGCGCTTCCTCCCGGCAAAAACTTGAAGATTTCGAAACGCAAAGTTCGCCTCGAACGTTGCAAGACCTCTGCCGCCGCCGCTCGATCGAAGGCATCCGCTCGTTCGAATGCTGGAGCTCCCGCCGCACCCGGCAAACCTGGATCGTCGAAAGCTCCTCAACCTCGACGAGCTCAACCTCTCGCCGCACCTCGTGATCCCTCAGCGTCTCGTTCTCGACCCTCGACTTCCGCCTCTGACCATCAAGCGAAACTCGCCGAAGCGTTGGCGAAACTCGAACCGGAGGAAAGGAAGAAGATTAAAGCGATCGATCCGGAACGATTAGCTCGAAGGGCCGAGAAGAAGAAACAGAAGGTGTTGTCGGAGAGGTTCGAGAGAAAACAACAGAATCTGGTCAAGAAGGGTGGAGCTGCTGCGGGAGCTGGAGGAATCCTGGGAAGGGAGAGCAGGGCGGAGGAGAGGAAGAGGAAGGAGAAGAAGAGGATCATCACTCAGTCGAAGAGTTCGATCAAGAAGAAGAAGCAGCACTAGGTCTTCTCTTTTCGTCCTTGCTGTCATTCGTCTCGTCTCTGGTCTCACCTCTGACGGACCCAGTCCGGAGAGAGAGAGAGAGAGAGAGAGAGAACGTTTCCAACGTCTGCGAAATTTTGCATCATCGCGGGAATTTCCACCTCTTCCGGGTTTCGATTGCTAGCGCGTCGTAGCTCGTCGCATTCACAGTCCAGAGTGTCTCTGACAGTGAGAGAAACGATTTGCAGCGATCAAATGCGACTTCGATCGTCTTTCGCTGTTTCTCACTCCACTGCTCTTCAACGTCTCACTCGGGAGCCGATATGTTCTCTCAAGCAAACACAAACTCGCCCTACCGGTCAAGCCAGCCGTCCCAAGGCTATGGAACCCCTCAAGGATCCGCTTCTTTCTCTCAACAACAAACCTCTTCAGGCCTCTACCACTCGGCCTCTCACCAGCAGAACCAAGGAGGGTTCTCAGGACCTCAATTCGGTGGAGGAAACAGCCAATTCGGAGGCTCAGGAGGAGGAGGAGGATCGAATGGGTTTGGGAATCAGTTTGGTGCAGGTGGAAACGCGGGATCTGGAGCAGGGTACGGATCTCCGTTCGGGCAGAACAATATGCAGAACTCGGTGGGAGGTGGTTCGAGTGGGACTCCAGGGTTCGGGGAGGGAAAGAAACGGAATTATTTACCTGGGTACTTGTCGGGAGGCGCTGCAGCTCAGGTGAGCCGATCCAAGTACCTCTACAATGCTTATCGAGTACTAATCGACGCTGGGTCGTTGAGGGTAGCCCGAATCGACGTCTCCTCAACCTATGAACAGCGATTCTTGGGATTCTCCCGCTCGAAAAGCTTCCCTCTCGAGTTCACCTGTCGCTCGGTTCGGCGGAGGAGGAAGCCTATTCGGTTCTGTCCGAGACAAGTGAGTTCTTTGATGAGGTCGTGACAGCCTCGTTCGGTCTGCTCACGTTTCGTCCTTGCGAAACAGCACTCCTTCGAAATCTCCTAAATTCGCACCTTACGCCGCTTCTCCTCGGAATCCCGCTTACCGTAACGAGATGGACGAAGACGCACCACCTACAGCGTCCCTCAACGAGTTCGAACATGCCGAACCTTCGAATTCCGCTGATACGAATTACGCAGCGTGAGTCGTTTCCTTTCCTCATTTCCTCTCTTATCGGTGCTCTCAGCTCGCATCCTATCTGCACAGTCATCGCGAGACCTTCTCGAACTCTCCCTTCTCTGGCGCAAGCTCTTCCCTTCACGCTCCTCCTCCCGCATCTTCATCCTCTTCCTCCTCCTCCGCAACTTATGCCGTAAACATTTTCGGTTTCCCCACTTCAGCTCTCGACCTCGTCCTCGACTACTTCTCCCAATTCGGCGACATCGTCTCGAAATCTCCTTCGACAGAAGGTGGGAACTGGGTCACGATTGAATATTCTCAACCGTGGTCCGCCGCTCGAGCCGCTCGCAAGAACGGTGAAATCCTCGGAGGAGTTCTCATGGTTGGAGTCAAAGTGATCGATGACGATGGTTTGAAACGTGCGCTCATGGCGGCTGAATCAGGGGGGGAAGTTTCGTCGACCTCTCAGGGTCATTCACCTGGAACGGGAACTCCTAGACCGGTCTCGGCGGCTCAAGGAGGAGGAGGAGGAAGTTCGATGGGAAGACCTGTACAGGTGTTTGGACCGGGTTCGGCGTTCAAGGCGGCTCCGACACCGACAAAGAAAGGATTCTTAGGGCTCGGGGTAGGAGGAGGAGGAACGCCTCAACAATCGACGACAAGTTCGGATCCTCATGCGAGTTTGTTTGCCGAGAAGAGTAAACAGGCAGCGATGCAGCAAGGGAATCAAGGTCAGAAGGGAATGCTCGGCAAAGTATCGGATCTCGTTTTCGGTTGGTAGCGAATTTTGTTGAAACTCTCTCTTCTTAACGAGCCCTCACGTCGCCGAGTCTCTCTCCTGGATCGTACTGAAGAGAGTAAGCTCATAGTGAGATGGCAAATTGCAAGGTGAAACGAAATAAGGGGGAATAAATTAAGTTAAGATTGGAGAACGAGTGAGTGAATCTAAAGCGAGAGATAGTAATGGTTTAACGAATGACAACAAAAGCCCAGAGAGAAGATCCGATAAGAAGAGAGAACTGATTGAACGAGCGGTCCGGCGATGATGATGAGAATCCAACGAGAGAAAGAACAAAAGAGAGTGAGAGAGATTAAGCGTTCGGAACGGAGAGGCAGATGGCAGTCGTGAGAGCAGCGGCGACTACTCCGTATCCAGCAGCGGCGAGCACGATATCCCTTTGAGCTCTCGCGACGACTGGGTTCAGAATCGGAGTGAACCTCGCCCAGACGTTCGAACTGCTCGGAAGTTTGACGGCGGCAGGGGCGAAGTAGAGTCCTCCAGGAGTCGTCGAGGGTCGTTGAGAGTTTGCTCCGCTCGATTCGGATCCACCAGAGACGGAAGAAGTTCGAGGGCCGAGAGGGAAGTAACCGAGGTCGGGGAACGAGAAGGAAGAGAATCGACGACTGTCGGTAGCCGAAGTGAAGGTCGCGTTCGTCGGTTCGCGGGTTCGACCAACAGCAGTCTCACCGTCAAATCCAGCCTTTTCGTCGCGGGAAGAGTAGACTGAGAGTCCGTTCTCAGCGGAATCGTGAGACCAAGTCGATTGAGTACCGTGCGTCGAGGCCGAAGAAGGAGCAGAGACTTCGCGAGCGAGCTCCCAAGGGTAGAGTTGACGGTTGTCCTACATGAACAGAAGGAGTGAGTGACGGTCTACGATCGAGGAAGAGGTAGAGAACTCACGCCGAAGAGATAGATGACCAAACAAGTTTTGCGAAGACCTCCGACGAGGACGACGATTCCGAACCACCACAAAGGGATACCGATCGCTCGGAAACCTCGGTGAGCGTCGAGACGAGTACAAACGACTGGAAGGAAGAAACATTGTCAGTTGAAAGGTCGATAGTTCGGGAAAGTGGAAGTTCAGACTCACTCGTAGGGATCAAACCGAGAAGGTAGGTAAGAGCACCGAGGAAGATTGCGAACCATCCACGGTTGCGATCGGCGTTGCGAGAGACTTGCTTGATGAAGGCCTTGAACGAAACTGCGAGACTCTCACTCGCTTCGTGATGACATTTGTCGAATGCCGAAGGAGGGAGGAACGTTTCGCTCTTTGGCGACGCGACCGACGCTGAAGTGACTTGAACGATTTGACCATCGAGTTGACGACGAATGTCGGAAGGGACGTTGAGTTCGAGAGGAGATTGAGGGGCGAAGAAGATATCGCACGCCGTCTTGAACGAAGCGCCGAGTAAGAGGGATTCGTCTTGAGGTCGTTCGGAAGCGACGTGAGCTTGGTAGAGTTTCGTGTATTCGGTCAACCACAAGTGGAAGTAGAGGTTCTCGGCGGATTTCTCTTTGAATGCGAGGTAATCTTCGAAATCTCGGAGGGTGAGAGGAGGAGTGTGACGACCTTGCAACACGTCGTCGAGTGTGACTTCGGATAGTTTAACTCGAGTTCCGCGAACCTACAGGGTAGCCAAGGAATGCCAAACGTAATCACCCGAAAAAGGGAGTCAGTTCTCCCGACCGACGACTTTTTTTAGTTTGTCGAAGAGCTCTCGGGATATGAAAAGCTTACCTTTCCCGCTGTAGCTCCACCGTACTTTTCCTTGATCGTAGGACACTTGTCGAGGCACTTCTCGATGCGTTGACCCGGGTGTAAGATTCGGTTCGGAGCATGAAGTAATTCGAGTAATCGGTAACGACCGACGGGAGGTGCCGGAGGGAGAGGACGGGAAGCGGTGGGTTGCTTAGTCGAGCTCATTGTAGTGAGGGCAGACCGTAGAGGGGATGTTGGACGGTTGGATGAGATTGAAAGGCGATCGAGCCGAAGAGCCACGAGGGAAGAGGGATAAAGTCGCCGAGGAGTGCTCGTTTGGCGGACGAGGGAGGATAAGAGTGAGGATCAAAGAAAGGAGAGATGGAAAGACGAAGAGAGAGGAGAGAGAAAGAGAGAGAGATCCGAAACCAAGAGTTGAACTTTTCGTTACCCCTTCGACCGGTCAGCAGCGAGGCACCGGAGGAGAAATCGAGAACTTCTCTCTCTCTCTTTCTCGAACATTTGCCTTGAACTTTCGAGATGTCGTGGCTCTCCTTGACCCACTGTCCCACTCCGATCACGGTTCGCAAATGCCTCGCTTGCCGGATCACCCCCCTGTGCCACTGCACGAAAGGCTCGTCCTCAGAAACGTTTTCCTTCCGATCGCACAGTCCGCAGCGAAACGGTCCTTTTTTGAGACAAGGTTAAAGCGCAAAAAGATTTTCTTCGAGATTCCTGCAAGTCGTTGAGCTTGGTCTTCCAGCTCTGGTTCTCTGTGAACGTTGGCCCGTGAGGCCAGAGGCGGAATCTGGAGCGCTCGACATTGTCGGGAGCTCGAGTAATATCGTTTCATTACCAATGCTCTCGAGTCTCGCAATACAGGTAATCTCGAGACTCCATGTATCTCCTGGTGGCTCTTCCTCACCAACGGTCATGACTTGCTTACGGCGAGAGCAGAGCGGTTGAGAAGATTCGCTCTTCGGGCTTTGAGTGACTCGAAAATTCTATGCGAAAAAAGCCTCTGTCGCGAAGAAATGGAAACTCCCGAAAGCCGGCAGCTTACTGTGTATGCAGGATCACAGAGGGTCATACAAGCTCCAGGAGTACTGTACTCGGCAAGATGCTGAAAACGTAAAGCGGCCGTTGAAGTACGATTGAAGCTTCTCGTTCGTCGAATTTTTTCGTCTGCTTGAGCTCAGATCAGACCTCTCTCATAAGTAGCAGCTCGCTCTTTCGTTACCCCGCCGATCCTCTCAAGTGCGTCTGGTAGAGAAGTCGCCAAGATCAACGCCTCGAGCAATGCTGCGAGATCAAAGACTCGAGGAGAGTAAAGGAAGAATGCGATATTCGGTTCATGCACATGCGCTACACGTTGCAGAATACAAAGCGAAAAAGTCTATGTCACTCGGCAAGCAGGGGATTCTATACACGTAATCGTATTGGGAGACTTCATTGCGTTCCACTCACGCCGTTTGTGCTTCTTGCTCCCATTCCCGGCATATGGCTGCGACGAAACGATCAAGGTGATCAGCTTAACTACTCACCCGACGTCACAGGAGTAGGAGACTTACAGGTGATGAGAGCCAGCTCCCATCGCAGCTGCTCCAACCGAATCGTCCGTCAGGAGAGGTTGAGCATCTCGTTTCTTGCTCTCCGTCACTACATCTTCTGGTGCTTTCGCCGCCGAAGGTTGTACCATCGCAATCTACAAGCACGAGAGACGTTGTCAGCGAGACGATCGTTCCAGAGTAGCCAATAAACTCACCATATCTCTCTCCTCCATCAGCGTCGCCTGTCGATACTCTGCCCTCAAATTCGGTACGTTCGTCTTGTGAATCAAGTTCCCATGTACTCCTGCTTTGTACCAATCGGGTCCGAGCCAATGACGCTTGATCTCCATTTCGAACCCGGATTGAACGCACGAATTTCGGGCTAATTCACACATGTCTGCGCAGAGAGAGGGAGCGTGAGTCGAATGCAGCAGAGGGCGGAAGGTAGAGAGAATACGCACCGGCAGGTGAGAGCTTGTAGATTTGAGCAGCGACGGAATATTCTTCGAGGAGAGGTTCCTATCATCGTCAAATCAAGTCAGTCGAATGTCTTTCCGAGATTACTCGAAGGAAGCCGACCGACCTTTGTGAAATGGAACTGTAGAGGATCGTCGGTACTGAGACTGACGTTGAGTCCAGTTCGGAAAAAGTTAGGAAGAGGGTTTCGTTCGTAAGTGAGGAAAAGGGCGTTGTTCGAAAGTGGTGACATCGCGATCTAGCAATTACGAGCCGTGGGCACGACAGCGAATGGATGCTTCGGTCCGAGGAAAGTGCCACTCACCCCGATTTGCTTGAGGTAGAAAAGGTATTGAAGAGCGGGAACTTTTCGCAGAAGAATTCCGTGCGAAATCGAGTGAGAAGTGAGGAACGCAGAAGTCAAATGATCGGTATCACCAGCTTCTCCAGCGTGAGGTCGAAGCCAGAATGTGTCTGTTCGACGAAAGCTCATCAGTATTGCTCGAGATTCTAAGAGAGCGAAGCAAAGAGGGAGCTAACTGAATCCGCGTTCGTGACGCCAGTTGTTGAGAGACGTAATGTTCGAGAAGAGGTAGTACAACCAGTAAGCGTAAGGAGGGTTCTGAGTCGTGTTCCAATCCTTCGGGAGAGGGAATTTGCGATACAATCGTCGTTCCGCTTTCGACTCGTCGTCGACGGAATCGAACCCGACGACCCGCTGGAGGAAGACGTGTAGCTCGGGATGTGAAGAGGGGTCGGCAGTGACTTCGAAGAGAGGTTGGAAGATGTCTAAACCGCACGGATTTCGTTACTTGAGAATCTGAGCAGAGAGGAGGGAGAGCTCACTCTTGACGACTTCTTCGAAATCTTTCACTCCTCCACTCTTTTTGAAGACATCGTAAAGACGAGGAATCTGAATCAACCACCGAACGTTATCCGAGAACAACTCGTTCTTGACGATCCATTTCGCGAGTTTGTCCCATTCTTCCTTGTTTCTGCATCGTAAGGGCTGAAGTCAAAAGTACGTTCTGCGACGTTGAGAGACTCGAGCGCACCTTCCATAGATCGAGATACGGTATTCCGCCATCTGATATTTACTCTGTTGCATATCGGCGAACAACTCTTTCGTGATTTCGGCGAGGTATCGTCCTTCGATGTAGCTAGAGTGAGAACATCTCAGTATGACTCGGCGCAGGCTGAGATGAGGATGAGAGCTCACTTGTCGGTTTTCAGGAAGATTTCGCGAAGTCGAGATTCCCCGAGCGGGTTGTACTGCGCGAATAGAAAGGAGATTAGCGACAATCAGTCAGGAGAAACCGGTGAGCTTCGAGCGTACCTTGAGGTTGAACTTGTCGAATCGATGGACAGAATCTTGATGAGCATGCATGTCCAGCGTATCGATCGATAAATCGTAAGCCGTCAGGTTGAGCGACTCGAATACTTGTCGCAGCGTCAAATGTCTGCCATCTCGGAAGATGACGATTTCCTACAAAGCGAGGAGAATATGAGAAGCGAGTTTGCGAAGAGAAGAGGAAGAAGACTGACTTCGGGACAACGCTTCATTTTACTCTTGATGAATCGAAGCATGTGCTTCTGGTTCATACTTGCCGAATGATGAATGTGAGTGTCGACCTGTAGTTGAAGCATGAGCTCAAATCTCAAGCGATCGACATGATGGAAAAACGAACCTTTCGAACGTTGTAAAAGTCTCGATGCGATACACGCTACATTCGACGGGTTGCGTTAGCTCTATGGCGGGAGTGATACTTTCGCGACGAAGCGTACCTTCATCTCAGCCAACTCTCGGTACTCGTTCAAGAGAACGTAAAGGTTCCATTTCGACTCGAGGTACCTCAACCTTCTCCACGCAAAAGATTTCGCCGGTCCATCTGAAATGACCGAGAGGACTTCGTCGAGATCCTGGAAGTATTCTTTGATCGTCGGTACAACGTAGAGAGGTTTCGATTCTTCTCCCTCGGCAGTTTCTACTTCGGACATTTCTACATCAGTTCCGACTCGATTGTAGTCAATAAGAGATCTCGCGCACCTTCACTGTAGACTTGATAAACTCCATTCGAATCAATCTCGAACCTCTTCCGCTTCTCCTTCGCCTCTTTCCCCGGAACTTTCGCCAATGCTTTCTCCCAGTCAAATTTCCTCCTCATCGCTTCTTTCTCTGCGATTTGTTCCGTCGTATCCGTCGAATCAATCGCGAATGGATCATGTTCGGCATCCTGTAACTCTTTCCAATGCGGTGCAGGAGGGGGAGGATAAATGTCCCAATGCTTGAAATCGGCGGGGAGTTTGGTCGGGTTGATAGAAGAGGTTGAGGCGTAAGTGGGAGATGTGGTGGGATCGAAGCGTCCGTCGTAGTTTGCAGGGTTGTCTTCGAGTCGTTGACGAGATAAGGCCATGTACTTGTCGCGGAGGTCGAGACATCGCTGGAACGAAGAATACAAAGCTTTCAATTCGGCTGTGATCGCTTCGTGGGGATTCTCTGTCACAAACAAGAGAGTGAGACAGGTGCATTCGAGGACGCTATCGAGAAGAAGGCAACTCACGAGCAGTGAAACCTTCATCAATTTCCTCCGCTTCTTCCAACTCGACGTTCAAATTCGGAGGTCCATGATCTACGTATCCCTTTGGTTCCTCTACAACCCTGTTCTGAAGATGATCCTCGCTCGGTCTCCTAGTCTTCGCATCTGGAGAAGGCGTGAGTCCAAGGTTCGCGATTCGAGGTGAAGTTAGATCTCCTTTCGCTCTACTACTCGCGAGGGATTCGGATCTCGTTCTGGTCCTGGTCGAATTCGAGCTTGTCGATGCTTCTCCTGGCGAAGTACCCTCGACCGGAGTCGGATTCGAGATGGAGAGGTTGTGGAAAGTGAGACGATCGAGGGAGGGAGCAATCGGTTGATGATTCGCGACTGGAGGAACTGGGGGATGTAAGGCGGTAGGTAACTCGGATTCAAACGCTCCAGAGTCGGTTAAGTGAGCTCGTTCGGCGCGGTAGTCGAAGAAGGGATGCTGTTGAGGATTCGATGCGGGAGATCCTGGACGAGAGGTGAGAGGTGAGCTACCTGCTGAGCTCAGTTGATGCGTGAGCGACGGTCGTGGTATATCTGTTGGTGAGTCCATTACGGACGAGTGAAAGAGGAGGCGGCTCGCTCGCCGATCGACAACGAGTTTTTCGCATTTTCGTACTCGAATTGCAAGAGTCTGAGTCCGTACTCTAAAGTGTACTGCTGTGGTATACGAGAGTATGAGTGTATGTCGACCGCTAGTCTGGACTGTATTTTGATTTTCATTTGTTTTGCGCCAAGAGAAAATCGAAAGTTGAAGTCGCGAATCGCTCGTTCCTTTCTCCTCTCTCCACATCCTCTCACTCTTTTATCCTCCATCCCGACGATGCTCTCTACTCTGGTCGCCGTCTCCCTCGTCGGTAGTGCTCTCGCGCAATCGACTCCTCTCGCTTCGAAACGGTTCCAATACGATAACCTCGTAAGTTTCCGGTTCTTTCGCTCGGTTCCTCCTCATCCCTTGGGCTGACCGACGTCCGCAATTGCAGCCTTACCAAGCAGATACCGATACGGGCATTCGAGGTGGACAATACGGTTACAACAGGTCAGTTTGTGAATTGTTGAACGGGGGCCGAGGAATCCTTGGCACTCATCCATCGCGTCCATCCTTGATCGATCACTGACCCTGTACTTACTCCCTGATACTTCCTCAACATCCCTGTGCCTCGCTTTACTCCTCCTCTCCTTTCCGCGCGCGTTTTCCACTTTTCCCCCCATCGCCACTTTCGATCCCCTCTGTCTTTCGCTTCACTCGCCAGATGTAACGCCACTACCGAGACTCAAGATTCGAGGTGTCAAACCGCGATCATCAACTCTGTTGACGACTTCTGCCTCTGGTAAGCTCGTCTCTTTCTCGCCGTTAGCTCAAAAAAAGTGATCTGATCACCTCGCGATTAACGCAAACGCAGGGCCCCTCCCGAGCCTGGAGAGGAAGTCGGTAACGTCGAAGGAGAGATGGTCGCATGGTGTACCAAGGAAGGTCACGGAACTCGAATCATTCCCGAAGGAGCACTTCAAGGTGTCCAGTTCATTCGAGTGAGTTTTCATCTCATCTCGCACGCACGCGCCCCTCTTCGGGAACCCGTCTCTGACCTGACTCGTGTGTACGTAGACTCCTAACTACGTTCAAGTCGTCGGACAAATCGATCAGACCAAGATCAACATTGACGCTTCGGATTACGGAGGAGAAATGGTACAGTTTTTCTCTCTTCCAGCTTCTTTGAATACCCTCTGACTCTCTGTCACTCTATATAGGACCCTCACGGAGCTGATCAACGTGGAAACCCTCTCGGAGGATTGCTCTTCTCCGACGCTTTCGGTGCCAACAGTTCGACAAACGGAACGACCGGATCTGGAACGGCTTACCAGCAAGTCATTCAATGGCACAACTTTATGGGAGGAGGACAGTTCTGCTTGAAGGCGTGCGACCCTTCGTACGAGCTCGGTTACGCCATGGTGAGTCGAACTTTTTTTCCCATTTTTCGCCCGTTTCGACTTTTTTCTTACCTTTTCTTCATTCCTGGACAGTGCGAACACATCTTTGACCGTATTGGATGCGTATACAATGCGCCATCGTCGTACCAACAAATCAACGGAACATTCCAATCCTGCGATGGAGATTCACAGCTGCCGCCAGGTCAGTACGACGAGGGAGGAGAAAGGAGGACTTACACGCAACCCCCCGAATCTCTCGGAATTATCTCGACGTAAGTCTCGTCGAAATTTCGATAAAGAGAAAAAAACTGACTTTTCTTCCTCATGCAGCATCCCTTACGTACCTTTCACCCCCGCCTCCTCTAACTGTGTCTCGTACGCTTCGAGTGAACTTTACACCGCCGCCGCCGCCCTCGTGAGCCCCTCTCTTTTTTCTTTCCTCTTTCTCAAGATTCGAGCTAACTCCTTCGCTTTCTCTTAGGCTACTTCCTCGGCATCCTCGTCTTCTTCCGCCGTTTCTTCGAGCGTCGCAGGTTCTTCTTCTCCGTCGAGGGCTACCGGCTCACCTTCTTCTACCGCTTCCTCCGGAAACAACGCAGCCGCTTCTCAAACTCCCGCTTCCTCAGCTCAGAAATTGGGTAGCGTCGCCAGTCTCGTCGGACTTGCAGCTGCCGTCGTCGCCTGGGCCTGCTAGTTAATGTCGCATCTTATGGATTGTGCATCATTGTGATTTGTTGACATCTCAATCGAATTTTTCGATCCCTTCTCGTTTTCCCTCTCCCCTCTTCGCTGTTTCTTCACTAGTATTCGTAACGTCTTCTCCCTTCTTCCTCCTTATCATGGACATTTTGCAAACCATTCGCTACATCCATTCGAACTCCTTGTTACGCAGAAGATCTCTTCTCTGAAACATCAGCTTTCAAGTTTTTCGACTCGAGAGTGATCCGAATGCTTTCGGTCGAGCGTTGTCATGTCGTTACCTTTGCTCCAGACTAGATCACTCGAACCAGGCTGACGCTTAACATACGCTCGTCAACCCGTTAAGAGCCGTTCCGGGGTTTTCCATTCAACATCTGTTTCGCGCTCGGATTCAGGTTCCTGTTCTCCTTCTGCGCCGCCTATCCTTCGAGATCCAGACGTGGGTATCGGAGATCAGCGCTCACGAGACCTACTCGAAGAGAACGTGTGAGCAGACAGAGTCAGGCGATGAGGAGTCGGAGAGGTCATAAATTCGACATTGTCTCTGCTCTCGCTACGAAGAAGTAGTGTAGGTTACAGAATAGAATTGCATATCGATCGTTCTCGCAGAAGAGTTACGGCGCCATCCTCCTCGTTTGTCGTCGGGTCTGTGATCAAAAGCAGACAAAGTCAGAAAGAAAAAGCAGTTTGAGTCGTTGCGCAGAGAGACTCACACGTTCGACAGCAGAGGGACCTTGTGCACTATGTCCTACTTCTGCTAACTACTCTCCGATCGGCCTAAACTCCAACTCATCCCATCACTCGTTCCTTCCAGAATCACTCTTCCACATCTCTCGTTCCTTGTCGGTCACGTCCGCCAAGGTCGATATCGTCGTGATCGGGAAGAGCGCAAGGAGAGTATCGAGAGCGAGCACGTTCTGCATTGCGAGGGTTTTCCGAACCTGGCAAGGAAAAATCAGCGTTTCGTCACGAGTGTGTCCCAGGATTATCATCGCGCCTTACCCGAGCTCATGACGCAATGAAAGTCTGCTCCTCTAATCGCTCGTAGTAGCTGAATCTGCCTCATCGAGTACCGGAAACCATTGAATCAGCACAGTTTTGTCTCAAGAGAGGGAAGAAAACGGCTCACTTCGACTTTCAAGCAATGGTTCTCCTATATCCCTATCGCAACTTGGTCGCCTTCGTCTTTGTCCTTGAGAAGAGCTTGTAGTGTATCGCTCGAGCCAACTGTTCCATACGAGATCGTCAATGTCAGCTTTCAGCTTTCGCTGATCGAGAAGCGGGTCGAACTCACCTTGTCTCCGAACATGAGCTCCAAACTGATTGATCGGTGTGAGTTCAAGGACATCCTGCTGACACTGCGTCTGACTTGAGCAGAGCAAGCGAGTTGCCGAGGTTCAAGTCGTCGTGGAGCCCTCGAGCGCAGGTACCGGTAGCTTGGCAGTATCTACAGTGATACTAGATGCTAATAGAAGCGTGTATATCAAGTCAGCGATCCGTAGAAGAGCAAGAGATCAAGGGTCAACACACCTTCAGTCAACACTCGTTCTTCTGGTCGATTCGGGTTGATTGGATCAACTTTCTACCTTGCAGAGGTATTATAGGTTGAGCCTAGATGCGGTGGCTTCTTGAATGGGCGAGAAAATGAGGGTTGAGAGATGAGTGAACAAGCTCAGAAATTTTCGCAAACCTCTGGAAGTGGTTCGGCTCAATCCCTCTCGACTTGCTAGACAGCTTCATTTACCTAGTGCAGTGTGGGTCAGGGAGATATTCGCGAGCTCTTTGGGCCAAAATGTCAGCCAATAATCTCACAAGTTCGGAAATTTATCGTCAAAAGACTGCAAATGGGTAGAACGGTTGGCGGGCAGCTGTTTGCCATTGCGAGGGGAGGTCGCTCGCATGAGCCGGAACGAATAGATCCCCTCGAGACCCAAAGGAGACAAAGGAACCTCTTTAGCTGGGTCGAAAATAATCTCGCAGAGAATTCTCTTCGATTCTCTGACCCTCTCAGTCTCTCTGCCCCACTACTTCCCTAGCGGTTCCCGAGTCCAAACTTTTTCAGCTCTCGTCGCCTCCCACCTACCCTACTAAGCTTGACAACCTCGCCGCTGGGGAGAGACTTGGGAACATTTGATTTCGCTCTGCGACGATTGTGCCGAAGGAAGCTCTCGTAGAATAGACGAAAGCTTCTTTTCCCTCTCCTAGAGGATTATGGTAGCGAGTGCCAAGACTGAAACGAAGTCAAAGCCCGATGGTGAGCGCAAGTCGCCTTGGGCCCAAACTCACATTGCGAAACGGATCGACTGTCCCCCTTCCCTCGTGCCTACGATGAACCGCTTTCCGACCATTACTCGGTCATGATACTTGTCGTCAGCGTACAGGAGATTTCATCTCGGAGAGTCGTGGCTAGTTGGATATCGCTTCGACTTCGAGCGATTTCGCTCGCAACAACGCCTTTCTCTTCAACTAAGCTGCAGCTCCCGCCTCTTGTGTGTTTGATATCTTGAATCTACTGCCACTCTGGGCTGTACCGAAACTGAGAGCTCACCAGCTGCTTTCTCGCGACAGTCGCGAAAAGGTTTCAAGGTAGACGAGTTCATCGACTTCAGACTTTGCACATCCAGGTCTCTCGATCCGCATCACCGTAGATCACACAGCTTACCTTTCTCGCAGGTACTCTTCGAAGGGCGGAGAGCAATTCGTGAGTGCAATGGTCCGGAAGCGTCGACTGAATCTCTACACAAATTTTCGTTTTTTGTTCGCTCGAGAAATTCATTGACTCATCGGCTTCGTCGCGGACTCCGCGATGAGCTCTGTTCTCTCACACCCTCGGGGGTCCGAACGGAGAACTATCTTTGCTTTCAATTAGAGAAATCTCGCTCGGGAGATTCTTTGTGCTACCTCCCTGCTCCTGATACCTACAGCAGCTCCCGATCGAGGGAAGACTGTATGCGGTGAAGGAGAGTCGATATGAGAGAGAGAGAGAGGTCAGCTGAGCAGAAAGAAGAAGCGCACGCTCCTCCAATACCGAAGCGCAGCGGTAACGTTTTCACTCTCCGAATTTCCCCTCCTCTCCCCTCCCCCCCATTCCACTCCACTCGCACACCACCAACAGCAGATACAGCATATCGAACAACAACAGCGCTACCTCCTCGACACCTATCCCCTCCCCCACAGCTCCTCTCGAACTCGCGAGCGAGTCACTCCCGAACTCTCACTCCCCCGACTCCCCTCCTCCCTCGCTCTCTCCGCGTCTTCTCTTCACCTCTCTAGCTCTCGATAGTGAAGATGAGTCGTAAGGGGAAAGAGAAAGCGATTAATCAAGGTAAGTAATCTTCTCTTCTCTTCTCGATTCTTCACTCCCTTCTTCTCCAATCTTCAATGACTGCTACAACAAGATTACTGATACCCAACGAATCCTTCCTGTATTATCAGATAATCCCATACTCTCTGCTCCGACTCTGTCACGATCATTTAAGAAATCAAACTCAAACCCTTCTTCCTCGAAATCTTCTACCTCCTCCTCTTCCTCCTCTCATCCTTCCCATTCTCTCTCCTCTCTCCTCACCAACTCTAACTCCTCCTACATCGAACTCTCCGATGATGACGGAGACGTTCAAATGGCTCCTCCGGCTCGTCCTCCTCCTCCTCCAAATTCCAAACCAAAATCCTCTTCCATCGCTTCGACTTCGAAAACTCCCATTCCTCCTACTCCTCTTTCCGATGTCGACGAAGAAGAAGACGATGCAGATCCTCGAGGCTCGACTTCTTCTGTGTAAGACGGTTTCGAAGAATCATCGAAGAACGTAGATGCGAATATCTTCAACGAGGAGGAAACCTGGAGTGATTTGGAGAGCGAAGAGGAGGAGGAGGAAATCGAACGAACGAGCGGAGTCGGGGCGAAGAAGAAGGGAAAGGGCGTCGGAGGATTGAAAGGAGGAAATGGGAAAGAAGCTGCGGGTGGGAAGAGTACTTCGAAGGGGAAGAAGTCGAAGAAAGCGACCGTCGAGGAGGAGGAGGAGGATGAAGACTCGGCAACGAGACCGACGTATCGATGTCCCGGTTGTTCTGGGAACGGAGGAGTCAAACTTTCGATCGAAGAAAGCTTCAACAATGGTATCGTTTCCGTCGATGCTCTTTCGCTCTTCCTCTCCCACCCAACTCACGGCGCGGTACGTTGTCGAATCTGGGACGAAGAAGTCGATAGGAGGATAAAAGCTGGAATCAATCTCGATTCGTTTCACGAGATTGCGAACGTTTTCGCCAAGGAGGGGATGGCTGCGAAGTGTGGACTAGATTCGGAGGAGTTGGCTACCCTCTTTTGGTGTGCGAAGGAAGCCGCGGATGAAGCGAAATTTGCCGGAACATCGTCTAAGGAGGAGGACGAATGGTTCGACTTCAAGGAAGAGACGGTTCAGAAAATTCAAGAGAGGATGTTGAGGAGGGTACAAAGAGCGGTTAATCAGCGTGCTGAGAGGGAATTGAAGGAGAAGAAGGAGAAAGAGGTGAGAGAGCGATTGAAGAAGAAAGGAGGATCCGACAAATTGATCAAGTCGGCAATCAACAAGGTTAGTTCTTCCACTTTCTTGCTGCTCTTTCCGCTCATACTCAAGCTACTCTGAGTCACAGATCTCAATTACGCAGGAGGAGTATGCCGCCGCCCATCCTTATCCCAACCTCCCTCCTCCTCAGAATAACCCTCCCAACAACTCTTTCCAGAGATCCGCCGAACATCTGTTCCGCCGAACAACTGTGTATCAGAACTTTGCGCGACAGATGAAAGATCCGATCGCGGAAACGGCTCGAATTCGTCAAGTCGATCACAGCTTCATCGGTCGAACGAAAGCAATCGCGATGATTCAATGTGTGTTACCTGGAGAAGGGTCAATCGCGGAGAGAGATTCAGATGGGAAATGGGTTACTGAGCGTATCACTTCCGACTTGGAACATTCATTCGTTGATTCGGCAAAGAAGCTTGGATTCTTTGATGGGGAAGATTTCATACTAATCGTAAGTCTACCTGCTTCAAAATTGACATTCTTGGCGTCGCTGACTCATCTCGAACTGAACGGTAGGACTCTATCGATGGACGCTGTGGAGGAGGAATCCTCAGAACGAATCACATCCTTTTGAAGGGAACTGTCCCTACTTCTCGTATCGCTCCGACAACTCCGATCGCTCGAGCTGCTACAGCTATCAACCGAGGTGCGTTTGTGTTCACGATGTAATTGTCTTACGCCGAGAGTCGTCCCGTACTGATCACGCTTGTAAAATTTACAGCGCTCTTCCTCATTCTCTTCAAGACTCATCATGTCGCTCCCGGAGGAATACTCGCTCAATCCGCATTGACTCAACGGGTTCTCGGCATCGTCAAGAACTCCTCGACCTATCGCGAACACTCCCTCGTCGCGGCCAACCCATTCGGCGAAATCCCTACGATCGCCGGTCCCTCACCTCACCCGACCTTGATCGGCCAAACTCTCTCGGCTGAAGTACGTTCGGAACTCCTGTACCTCGTCTCGCATCAAGTTGTCGCGTTCGAAGCGTTTCATCAATCGCCTTCGTTGGAAACGGTCGAAGAACTCATTGAAGCGAACTTAGACACGAAAGATCTACGAGAATTATTCTCAGCTGCTCCCGCTTTCGACCCAAACGATATTCTCGTCAAGGCTCGAACCTTCCATGACCAAATCTCTCGATCTTTAGGAAGAACTGCGAGTCGCGAGACCTTCGATCATCTGCTCACGCGACTGAAAATTTCCCCCAACGATTCCTTCGCAACAATTGGTGCAAAGATCATCGGCTCGATCAAGCGTCGACAGGGAGATTACGGTGTCTTCAGACCGAGGAGGAAAGGAGAAACGAAGAAGGAGCATCTGGAGGCTGAGATCAAAGCTGGTGAGTTCGATAGCCAGTTCTATCCTTGGCAACTTGCTAATCATCCTCAAACCTTGGTTGTTCCAAAAGTTTGTCTTCAACGCAAAGCTCCTACCTCGACTGAACGCAATGCTCTCGCGAGAATCAAAAGTGTCCTCAAGAGTGAGTTCTCCCGTGTCCTCTCGCCTCCGATCGAGCGGAACTGACACTCCCCTTGCACGCTTCCTCGGATATCCATTCGCTTCTAACAATAGTGAAGAAGAAGAATCATAAACTCGCTTCTGGCCGAATTGTGAATACTTATGTCTTCATTGGGTTGAAAATGTCGAAAAAACGTACGTTTGATCTTTCTCCACTACATCTGCGGATTCGAACTGATCGATTCGATTGTCATCTAGGCCAAGAAAGTGGAGAATTCCTCCGTGAGTCCTTCACCCTCCTCTTCTCTTTTCGTTCACTGATCCCTTCCATCTTTTTCACAGCTTTCGACCTCTTCGACAACCTCGATCGGGATCTCGCCGCCGCACTCGACAAGCACCGAGTCGGCAAACAGGATGCGCAAAATCGCTCCTTCGACTGGTCCGCTGTCGTTTCCGAACTCCAAAAGTACAAGTTCTTTCGAGGAATGAGCGGCGATACCCTTCATGACAAACTCCGCGGACGATTCAAACGAGGAGGCAAGTTCGAAGACACACTACCACCACTCACGAAAGCTGCGTATCGTTCCCCCGTACTAGCCGCCGTGGCATTCCGTACGTTTCCCTCTTCAGTTCGTATTCGTCTCACCTTGCTGACGTTGAGCTTCTCGAGAACAGCTTGGAAGGACGACCTTTTCCTCTCTCGTCTCGCAACTTCCCTCGACCGCAATCGTCGTACTCCAGACGCGATCAAGGCTCCTTTCTCGTGGGATGTCATCGTCGACGAGATGAAGGTTTCCTACCCCGATGCGTTCGCCGATTTAGAGGGAACGAAACTCGCGAGCCGCCTCAAGATACAGCTCACCAAGAAGGAGGAGGACCCGAGGTACGCCAACTTGGCTAGAGTATACGGAATGAAGAAGAGAGAAGATCAATTCGCTACTTTGCGTGAGTTTCTCTTCTTTTCTCAAGCTCCGTTCGATTCCCTCGCTAATCTCGAGCTCTCGTGAACAGCATGGGATGACGACTTGTTCCTCGCATGTCTCGCTAAAGCGTACAAGGCTCATCGTCTCGATAGTCAAGCCGTGTTCGACTACGATCGAATCGTCGAGGAGGTTTCGTTGTCGTTCGCCGATTCTGTCAAAGGAATGACCGGAAAGAACCTCAGAGACAAGGTTACGAACAAGATGGTGAATGTAAAGGCAGACAACACTAGGTTCGACGGGTTAAGAGAGGCTTTGGGTTCGAAGCGGGCGAAAGCCAAGGACGGAGAAGGGCCTAAAGCGAAGAAGAGGGCTTCGAAGAAGAAGGAGGAGGAGGAGGAAGAAGAGGATGATGATGAAGAGGAGGAAGAGGAAGAAGTCAGTCGTGCGAAAAAGAAGAGGAAGATGAAAAAATAGTAGTCTCCATAGCATTTCATCCATTAGCTTGTACGGATCTAGCCTGTGAAACTGGTCTCAGTGTCGTCATGTCCTCAGTTTTCTTTCGCTCTCCAGAAACGAGATTTGAGAGCGACTTGGTAGCAGCTCAATTTCATTTCCTTACTCTTTCGCAAATCTCTCAATCTACATTCTCGCGAACACCCTTCTCGGTAACGCTCCTATGGACCTTGCTCGTCTCCTTCTCTACCCAAGCCACCTCCTTGTTCTCTGAAAAAGAAGAAGAAGAAGGAATGAGGAAAGTCAGATCGCATGCTCTTGTAACCTCTTCTGAATTCAGATTCGGATTTGAGAGACTGGAAAGCGAGTCTCCTTACGTACCTCGACTTCGACGTACACGCAACCTCCTGAGTCGCTCGGAGTCATTTCCACGTGAGTTTGATCGAAATCTTGCGAACGAGCGGATCAAAACTTACGATTTCCCATTTTTTCCGTTCAGTATCCCTTACACTCCCTTCACTCCTTCTTCCTCGAACTGCATGAGCTACCAATCGTCCGAGCTCTACACTGCCGCTGCGGCTCTCGTAAGTTCCACTCCCGTTCATTGCTCGCCTCGTTTGAGCTCGAAAAACTGATACCGTTTCATTCCGCGCTCAGGCCACTTCCTCGTCTTCGGCCTCTTCGTCAGCCTCGACGACTTCGGGTGCCTCGTCCGCCGCATCGACTGGAGCCTCACGAGGTTCTTCTGCTCAAGCGAGTGGTTCGACCGGAGTTTCTGGTGCCGCCGCATCTCAATCCCCGAGCAACGCAGGAAACGGTGCTGGACAACTCGCGATCGGAGGAGGAGGAGCTCTCGTCGCCGGTCTCGTCGCCTTCGCTTTCGCACTCTAAATGAGCGAACTCATGCCTTTCATTCGCTTCTTTCGAGTTTCCTCATAATCGACTACCCCTCCCTTCTTTCACGACCTGACTCCCTTCTGTTTTTCGACTTATCGTCCTACCTTTATATATCACTACACAAGCTCTCTCTCTCTCCCTACCTCCAGACATCATCGATCACGCACAGTCGCTCTCGTTTCGTCACTCTTCGTAGTCTTTCGCTGTCTTCTCTCAAGGACACTTTTCGTTTTCGCAATTTTTCAGTCGTGTGCATTTCTGGGACCCGCAGAACCCCTTCTCCTCGTCGCTCATCGGAAGAGAGCTCGAGATCAAGGATGCGAAGCATGAGTCCGAAACACAGGCTCTCGCAATCTGTCGAACGGAGTGAAAACTAAAATTACTTTCTATCCCTCGTCTCTACGACAAGCTCGCTCCAACGAAGTTCGCGGCGGCACAAACACCCTTCTCCGTCACAATCTTATGAACCTTCCCACTTTCCTTGTCTACCCAAGCCGCCTCCTTGTTCTCCAACGTCGTGAATCCAGGTTGAACCGTCTCGAAAATCTTCTTTTTCGGGTTGAGTAGTTCGAGTGCGGTCTTGTCTTCGAACCCTTCGAAGTATACGCGATCTCCGGGGACGGAACCGGGAGGAGGGTTGACGAATTCAACTCCGGAATCTTTACCGTCGGGGGAAGTGGCCTACGGACGGAAAGGCGAGCAATGTCAGTAAACGCGGACTGAGGGAGAGAGAAAGAGAGGACGGGAGGGAAGGCTCACGCAGAGAACCATGGCGAAGGATTTGACACCTCGCACTGAAGGAAGTCGAAAAAACAAGAATTAGCTACTGGTGAGCTCGAGAGAAATTTGAAAACGACTCACTGGCGACAGGCTTGAGGTTGCAGACAGTAATAAGGGTAGATCCTCGCACTGAGTGTTGCCAAACAGAGGAATCAGCATCTGAACAACAGGAGTCACGGACACGGGAGAAAGAGCTACTGACTTTGATCGAGAGTCATGTATTTAACGAGACCTGAAACGACAGTTCTCGGTTCAGGTTCTCCGATATCGATCGTCTCGACATACAACGAGTCGGCATCAGGGTGAAGTTTGACTGTGGTCACATTTGTCGCTATCAACTCGGTCCCCAAGGCGAGTTGACGAAAGACGAGAAGACGCACCATCAATAATCTTTCCAACTCGTAAATCGACCATCCAAGGTGCAGGGGCTTCGACAACGGGAGCAGGAGGTGCGGGTTTCTTCTCTTTCGGAGCCTTTTCCTTCTTCTCCCCCTTGGGCTTCTTCTCTGATCCCTTGACTTGTTCCGCGTTCTCTGATCGTTGTTCCGCCTTCTTCTTGTCGCCTACGACGGCTTCCTTGTTCGCCTTCTTACTGGGTTGTTCAGCAGGAGCAGCGGCTCCTTCAGCTTTGGGTTTCTTGACTTTGACGTCGGGTTTGATCTCGACCGCGGGGACATCGGTGACATTGATAGAGACGGCAGAAGGGGTGAAGAGGGATGATCGAGCGAGTGCGGTAGAGACAAGAGGGAGGTTTTGAACGTGATCAAAATGTCGGGTGACGGCGGCGTGAGAGAGGAGATCAGAGTGGGAAGCCTTGGCCTGCATCGACTTCGAAGTCAGCTCGCGTCGTATAGAGCAAGGGAGAAGTAAGTACACACGATGTAAGGGTGAACAGCAGCGAAAACTGCGAGATCAGCAGCGGTCAAACTCTCGCCAGCGACGAAAGTTTTCGGAAGGAGGTGTTCGTTGATGCTCTGTCGCACTCCTCGTATCAGCTCGCAATCTGCAGACGCACTCAGTGCAGGTCAGACATACCTTTACATCTTCAGCTGAGTCGAATTTCCCCGATTCGACTTTGTTCAACCACTCTTTAGCCTGTGTACGCTGTTCCTCCGAAGCTCCAAGTCCATCATTCGTCTTTCCTGCCGCTTCGAAGAGTGCAGCAGTGATCTCGGAGAGGGAAGAGACGGGTCCCGAAGAAGTTTCGAGGGAGAGCTACACCGTCTCGAGTTCTGTCAGCCTAGAGTGCTGTAGAGAGCTAGAGAGATAGTTCTAGCGTACCTTGTCGCCCTGGGAGACGGTCAATTCGGGAACGAACTGCCCGTAAACTTCATTGATGAGAGAAGCCGCTCGACCGGCCGGAGTCGATTGAGAGAGTGTGAGTTGAGGCATAGAGGTCAAGGAGGTGCTGTGAAAGGTTCTGGACGAGATGGGTCTGGCAAAGAATCGAGTGAACCGATTGAGCATAAATCGCAGAAAGTCAAAGAAATCGAATCTCGTCGAACTTGGTCTATCTCCGTACGCTCGATCTCGTCTGCTCGTTCTGTATCTTCTCTGCAGTTCCGGCTACCTACGAGACAGCTGTGGGCCAAACAAGCGGAAAATTCCGAAATTCTGCGAGGAAATGCGAGTCGTTTCGAGCTCAAGAGTCAATGATATCGCGAAAGCCCAAGCTTACCACCACATAGACTCACTACAAGTTTGCCGAAGAGTGGTGAACGATCCAGTGAAGTGGAAAAAGAGCGAGGATCGCCCGTCTTTCTTTCTTTTCTGCTTGTTTTTCCAAATACGAGATATGATACTGCCCTTGTTCCTCTATTCATACGTCTCCCCTCTCCCCTTCGCCAGCCTTACGGCCTCCTCTGCCTTTCCCAATGCCATCCTCGCCCACTCCATCAACAATTCCGGTTCCTCCAACCCTACACTGATCCTAATCAACCCTTTCTCAACTCCCCACCCTTTCGCCCAATCGAGTTCCCCATAATGTGCCAAAATCGTATAAGGACACGATAACGTAAAGTTCGTTCCTAGGGAAGGACCTTTGTAACAAGGTAGAGCGTCGAAGAAAGTTTTCGAAGCGAGAATCGAAGTGAACGTCAAAGAGAACAGGGCTCCATATCCTCCTCCGGCGAAATTCGTTGCCGGGTTAGGAGGTCGTAAAGAGGCGCGGTAGTGTTCGGGAGTCATGAATTTCGGGTAATAAACTTCTTTCACGACGAATTCCGATTCGGGATCTTTCGAGGTTTGATCGAGTTCGGATGCGGCGGGAGGAAGGACGACCCCGTGAGGGGATGGACCAGGGTGGCGTCGAGATCGGAAGAAGTCGCAGAGGAGTTCGGCGTTCGAGTTTTCGGTAGTGACGCGGAGTTGGAAATCTCGAGAGTTTCGTTCCATGTAGATCACGTCTTCGTCGAAATACGTGTCTTCGTAGATTTCCTCCTGACAGGCCTTGAGAGCGGGGTAGAAGGGTCTCTTAGGGTTGAGGACAAGGCTGAGCAGTCGATCGAAGGTCAGTTAGATTCGCTCAAAAAGTAGAGGGAGAGAAATTTACCTTCCACCCATCACGTTGCTATCACCGCTGAACACCTTTGTCAAACTACTAACAACGATATCGACCGGCGGCAGTGTCTCGACATTGACGAATCCCGCAATCGTCTCGTCAACAACGATGAAGAATCCGAATTCATCTGCGAGTTTTCGAAGTTCGGCGAGAGGGGGAGATCGAAGGAGTGGGTTTGAAGGGAATTCACAGAAGAGGGAGAGGATTGGGGTTTCGGAGGTTTCGAGGAGATGTCGAAGTTCGTCGAGATCGGAAATGAGACCGTTTCCGAGGAAATGAGCTCCTGGTCCCCATTTCTCGAGGATCTTGAGCGTGTCGGTGTATGGAAATCTATGAAGACACAGTGTCAGCCTCTACGATGTGGGAGAGATCAAAGGCGTCCAAACTCACCCGAAGCAAACACTCTTCCCAACTGGTTTTCCTTCCGACTCTCTCGTTTTCATCACGAGTTGATGAGCATGGAAGATCGCATTCATCCCACACGAGTACAACCACACATCATCTTCCGTCAACCCTTGTACACCTCGAGTACTTTCCGCCCCTTGAGCGTTCTGAATATCTTCGACCGCGATCGCTTCCCCTGGTTGTTCCGCCAGTACTCCGGCGATTCTTCTCCTCATGGCGAGTTTCGCGAGTGGTGCGAGAGACAAATCCAAGTTTCGTCCGTACCGTTCTTCAACGTATCGAGCGAGGACATCTTCGTCCTGATCGATCGAGAGAGTTCCATTTTCGAGAATCGGAGGAGGTAATCCTTCGACCGAGTTGCTGAGGGATGAAGGTTCACTACCACTTGCAGAGTCGTCTCCGTTCTGACCGAGAGTCGAGGTCGTTCGGGAGAATTTACTCGTTGAATAACGTCCTCCTTTCGCGGCGGGAGGTACGATCCCTGCCAAAGGAGGTGTCGCACTCCCTTTCGCAACTTGATACCGACTTCCTTTCGAAACTCCATATCTACCTCCTCCTCCATTGTTCGTCTTGAGGATCGATTCGACCCCTCCATTTCCGTTCGATTCTTCCGGAGTTGTCGTCGTCGAGGAAGAGATTCTCGGTTTAGGTTGTTTCGATTCCCCTTTCCCATCCACCTGAGTTTCCTCGGCTTCCCCTAATAAAATCAAACATCTCTCTCCAACTCGACTCTGAATCCCTTCTCCAGTATGTTGCCAAAACTGTTTCGCGAACGCGAAATCTTTCTTATCGAAGAAACAAGGATACACTGAAACGGTTCGATTTCGGAGTGCTGCTTCCGGGTCGTCGTTCGAAAAGGAGGGAGAAGGGGTGGTAGAAGATTTGACGGCCCAGGAGACGGAACGAGAAGGGATAGGAGGAGATCGGGAAGAAAGGAAATCGCAACATCTTTGGGCGCTGCGAGCTGAGTGAAGCAGGATACAGGTTTCGTTCTCGTTTCCGAACTTCGCCGTCGCTAGATCGGCGAGCTAGTCACAGCATGAAGCGAGTGACAGTCAGTCGAGAGGGATCCTCGGCGGAAGGAGAGAGAGGGAAGAGAGCTCACTTTCTGAATTTGATGATGAATGAAGAACCTCGGATAACCCGAAGTCATCGCATTTTTAATCCTCTGTTCTCCTTCCTCGTAGTCTACGACGTCTTGCCAAGTCGGGAGCGAAACTGAAACGGCGTGAGGAGTAAGGGAAGGAACGGTGTCTCCTAGTGGACTTGCTGGAGGCGGATCAATCTTGAAGACTGAAGGCATTGCTTCAGATCGACTATATGTCGGTGTGTGGGCGATTAGTCGTGAGAAGAGTGAAGAAGTGGAGGAAAGGATTCGCCGAAGTCGTTCATCGGAGTTTGACTCTTTCGCTCACTCAACCAACTCATTAAGGATGTCGTACTTAAACTTGTGGATCTCTTCATCGGATACACACTCTGAACGACGGATAGGAAGCGATATCACAATCTCTCAACTCAAGGTTCGTTCATCTTCTGTTCATGTTTGATCATTGTACTCACTGACCTCTCTCGCTCCTCGTGATAGTCCAAGCTAGAACCAGTCACCGGGATCCCTTACGACTCACAGCAACTCAGCCTACGGAGAACAAGCGATGGAGCAGGTCATTCAGGAGCAGGGTCGAGCAGTTTGGGAGAATTATTGGCTCAACTCGATGACGATCAACGGACGCTAGACAGCTACGGAGTCAGGGAATGGATGACCATCAGAGTGAGTCCAGAATCTTCTCCCAAACGAGCACCGAACGAGCAGGATATAGTATTGACAGGGTAAAGTGCGACAGGTAGAATCTTCGGATCCGAACGCTCGTGCGTTAGCAGGTCAATACTCTGACGATTCAAGGGTCGAGAAGTTTGAATTGACGAAAGAAGAATACGAAGCGAGGAACGGTAAGCTCTCTCCTCTCTCAAACCCCGCTTTTGCGCGATCGTTCACGACGAAAACACTCAACCTCCCTCTGCTCTCGCGCAGACACGGTACTCGCCTACAAAATGCGACATCAACTCGGTCGTTTCGCTCCTACTTCCGCTTCCGCATCCTCCTCTCATTCGATGGAGACTGAGGTACCGAAAGATCTTGTCGTCGGAGCTCGATGTGAAGTTGCTCTTTCCCCTGAACTATCTCGAAGGGGTACCGTCAGATTCGTTGGACCGACAGAGTTTGGTGCGAAAGATGAGAGTGTATGGGTTGGAGTCGAATGGGATGAACCGGTTGGGAAAGGGAATGGAACGTGAGTTATTACTCTCTCTCGTCGATTGTGTTCTCGGTGCGCTGAGCTGACTCCTCTCTCTGATCGAGCATAGGGTGGATGGTAAGGTTTACTTTGAGACGTTACCGATGAGAGCGAGTTTCGTTAGACCCGACAAGGTCACGATAGGAGATTTCCCGGAGATTGATCCTTTCGCAGAGGACGACGAGGAGATGGAGATGTAATGGAACTCTGATCAAGCGCGTTCTACTGGTGGGCTGCAGAGGAGAGGCGATCCTAGCTGGAGATCTCGAGCGGAATGCGAATCGTCGTACAGTAACGTCAGAGAGCAATCTCGCACGGGCTCCAATCTACGAAAGCCAAGATCGCCCCAATTCGTTCTCGAACGTCGATGATGTACGAAATTCGAATCGGGTTATTGCGCAGTCGCGAAAGTGAAACGTAACGGACGAGTTCCTCTGTTTTTTTGAACGAACTTCTTTCCCATCGACCTCATTCTCGACTACCAGCACACAGCGGAGGGAGTAACCAGTCGCCACTCACTACGACAAGATGGCTTCAGCAGGTGATCTCAATGGTCAGAGCAGTTAGTTCCCTTTCCTTTCTCTCCCCTCTGTTCTCAAGCCTCATTTCACGCTCTATCTCACTTCGCGCTCCCTCGACTGACACCCTGCTCTATTCGTACTGTATATAGCTGCAGCATCGGTAAGTAGCTAGCCTCCTCGTCCAATCGAAGGACGCGATTCGTGTTTGATGATCGAGACTGATCTCATCGCTTTCTCATTGAACCCCCTCTCCCTCTCCCTCTCCCTCAATAGACAGAGACCTTTATCACGGCCTTGGTTACTGGTTTGATCATTGCTGGTGCAGAAGTACGTTCCCCTCTTCCCTTTCCCTTGAGTTCGTAAGTCGATAGAGTTTCTGGAGCTAACGGTCAATTTCCTCTCCCTACTCCTCTCTCTCTTTTTACCCCGCTTAATCTTCTCATTCATTCTCGACGATTCAACTGGAGTATAGTTGGCAGCTTTCCTCGTATTGAAGAATAGGTTCCGACAAGTTTATAACCCTCGATCTTACCTCGTTCCCCCCAGGTAAGCTCCCCTATTCCGCTACTCTATTCTTCCGACTTCTCACAGAGGAACAAACCATACGAACGCTGCGAACGTATACAATCAGAGAGAGAAGAACTGACTCTTTCGTTTCTCTCGCAACGTAGAAAACGAGTCGATCCCCTCCCTCACAGTTTCCTAGGTTGGATACCACACGTTATACGAGCCGATGCGAAACAACTCATCCAGAAGAACGGTCTCGATGCATACGTATTCGTTCGATTCTTGTTCCTCATGATGGAGATTTTCGCTCCCTTGTACGTTTTCCTCTCTTTCGTTGCTCCATGAGCCCGATCGACTGAATCTTGCGGAACGCGTACAGTATGGCAGTCACTTGGATTATCCTCCTCCCCGTCGATGCCGCGAACTCGAGGGGTACAAACACCGGAATTAACCGATTCACCTTCGGAAACGTTGGATTATCAGCGCAACCTCGTTACGCCGCTCACTTGATTCTCTGCTGGATTCTCACCTGTCAGTCTCTCCTCTACGTCTCTCAGCCTCAGTCAATCCGAAGCTGAAAGGTTTCGAACTGGCTAGTCTGGGTTTTCTACCTCATTCGACGAGAATACTCGACTTTCATCGTCCTTCGTCAAGATTTCCTCACTTCGAAAGAACACGCTTCCCTCGCAATGTCGAAGACTGTACTCGTCACGGGAGTACCGAAGGAATACCTCAACAAGGCTCAGATGCACAAATTTTGCGAAGTTTTGCCGGGAGGAGCAAAGAGGATTTGGTTCGCTCGGTAAATTTACAAACCATTCTCTCGGTGGCCCGTGTATCAGAGACTGACACTCTTTCGTGTCGTGCGCAGCGACTTGAAAGAGTTACCCGATCTCTACGACCGTCGATTGAAAGCTTGCAAGAAGCTCGAATGTGCTGAAACGAAACTTTTGAAACTCGCTACGAAAGCGATCGCAAAGAACGAGAAGAAGAAGAAGGAAACTCCTCAACTCGACCACGAATCGGAACGAGGAGAGATCGCTCGTTGGGTCCCAACGAAGAAACGACCTACTCACAAACTCGGACCTCTCGGACTCTGGGGCAAAAAAGTCGACACGATCGATTGGGCACGAGAAGAGATCAGGGAAACGACGGAAAAACTCGATCGTGAGAGGGAAATCATGAATGGTGATCATGGAGATAAAGAATATTCGCCTCAATCGGGAGCGTTCATTCAATTCCATACTCAAATGGCCGCTCACATGTTCTCGCAATGTCTCGCTCATCACGCTCCTTTGAGGATGTCGGCTCGTTACCTCGAAGTCGATCAGGAGGACGTCGTTTGGGACAACTTGAAAATCACTCCTTACGAAGCTCGAGGTCGTTATATCGCTAGTTGGGCCGCAACTCTCGGTTTAATCATTCTTTGGTCTTTCCCTGGTTCGTCAAGAATCTCATCGCTCAGCAAAATACTTTCGCTGATGCTTTCTTTCCGTCGAACAGTCGCTTTCGTCGGTTTGATCTCGAATGTCAACAAACTCTGTCTCGTCGCACCTTGGTTGGAATGGCTATGTCAACTCCCCGTCCGTAAGTCAGATCTCGTAACTCTTCTGCTATGGTCAGAGAATTGACCCATTGTCTCGTTTTTCTCCAGCTGTCGAGGGTATTATTCAAGGTTCTCTTCCTCCTATCGCCCTCGCAGTCCTCTTCATTCTCCTTCCGATCGTTCTTCGACGTGAGTCTCTCGGCTTGTGATCTTAATCCCGTTTGTTTTGGCGACTGATCCTTGTTCGAGTCAATTCAGTCTTTGCTCGATTCGAGGGAATTCCCCTTCGTTCCGGCATCGAGTTGTCGCTCATGACTCGATACTTCCTCTTCCTCGTCATCCACGGATTCTTAATCGTTACCCTCGCCTCGGGTCTCGTTTCGGCGATCCCTCAAATCGCAAAGAACCCCGGAAGTGCTGTCACTCTTCTCGCGACTCAACTCCCCGCCGCCTCGACTTTCTTCCTCACTTACTTCGTCACGGTTTCGCTTTCCGGTGCCGCCGGTGCGCTCCTTCAAATCGCTCGACTCGTCCTTTACTACGTCAAACTCGTCCTTCTCGGTTCGACCCCTCGATCGATCTATGGTGTCAAGTACAACATGGCGACCGTCGCTTGGGGTACTCTGTTCCCGAGTATGACCTTGTTGACCGTTATTGGGTTGACTTATTCGATTATCGCCCCCCTCATTTGCGGTTTCGCTCTCGTTGCATTCGCGCTGTACTGGTTCGTTTACAAGGTAAGTCATCTCTTCCCTTCTTTCTCTCGCTTGGCTGCGTGATCTGATCGGCTTGTTGTTGCAGTATCTATTCCTCCTCGTTATCGACAACCCTCCCGCGAACGAAACCGGAGGAAAATTCTACCCGAAAGCGCTCACCCACATCTTTGTCGGACTCTACATCGAACAAATCTGTCTCGCCGGATTGTTCTTCCTCGCGCAAGATTCGAACGGGAACCAATCGGCGATTCCTCAAGGAGCGATCATGGTCGTTTTGATCGTCATTACGGTTCTCTTCCAATTGCTCATGCTCAAATCGTACAAACCTCTCGTCGATAACCTCCCTCTTTCAATGAACGCTCGACTCGAAGAAAGGAACGCTTCGATGAACGGCGGTTCGAACTCGACTCAACAACACGGTTCGCCTAACAGTAACCTTCGACAAGTCAACACTGCCGACACTCACGAACGTGGAGAAAAGCACGAATCGACTTTCCCTCCTACTCGAGTTTCGATGGAAGAACAACAAGCTCTCCACGACAAACAACGCGGCGAGAACAACCACCATCAACATCAAACCGCGAATTCTTCTCCTGGTGGAACTCTCCCCGGGGAAGAACACCTCGATCGACACGCGTTCGACCATCCGGCGTCGTACGAAGATTATCCGACCGTTTGGATCCCGCAAGATCGTCGTGGGTTCTACGAGAGGGAGGTCGGCGATACGAAATCGGCTGGAGTGGACGTTTCGACCGAAGGAGCTACGATGAACGAGAAGGGTAAAGTAGATATCTCGAGGGGTCCTCCTGAGGAAGAATGGGATGAATCCCAGTGAGTGGAAGCAAACGATTTCAGCAGTCGAGGGAGAAACTGACTGTAGACTTTCTTCCACTTTCGCAGGCAAATCTAATCACGTCCGCTTTCTCTCTCTCGTGGCTCTGTCTAGTTCCTTCACGACTTTATCTATTCCTCACCTTATACATATACATACTACAGTTGTCCCGTTCTTCGCCGTAATCGTCGTTTTCACCTCACCTATTCTGTTTCTGTGACTCGCTCTCGCTTCCATTCTTCTAATTCTACTAGTTGTAAATAACCTTCCTCCCGGCCACGTATACTACGCTATCGGACGGTCTAGTCACGCTTTCCGAGACAGAATGTAGTTGGTCCGAAAGAAGCAATTTCTGCAGAAGAAAACTTCCAAAGTCGGCGAAATCTTTGTTTGACGACACAACAAACTCGACTTCTTTGGTACAATCTAGACGAAGGGATCCCGTAATGATACTCTCGATGTGGCAATCAAATCCGCACGTAATCGTGGATTCACTCTCTCAAGTCCATCAGTCAGCCTCTTCCCCTTTCATCACCACATCACCACTACTCTCGACTACTCCCTAGCTTTCGACGACTAGAGAGTCGGTACGCTCGTCAGCACCTGAAGAACTGAAGGACGGGACTAGGTTCAGCTCGTTTCGTTACTACTCTTTCTCGGAACCACTCTCGGCACTTTCTCTTCCGACTTCGCAACCTTGCGTCAACCCTCGAAGCTTCCACTGCTTTCCAAGCTCTTAACGATCAGTTCCTCACCCTCCTCGACTCCCATCCCCTAGAACTCTCCCTCGCGGCGCATCGACTTCTCTCCTTTCAGTAAAAGTAAACGATGTCGGGTCTCGTTCAATTCGATCACGTTGATCCGTTCAAGCAAGCTCGTCTGCAAGAGTACGGAGGACCTTCGTTGAAAGGAAAGGGAGGAAGGGATCAACCTATTGGTTTAGCAGTTCAGTACGAAGGATCTTCTCCTTTCGAACGGAAAGACATCAGAATAGACGACATGGGATGGGATAAGGTGAGTAGCTCTCCCTATGTCTTCGTAGAGTCGAGCAAGTGAGCTGACTACTCTCGTCAAACGAGCAGAACGAAATTCCGATTCCTCGAAATAAATCAAAGCGCAACACTCGGGGTCCTCGAGATACTCGAATGTCATTCCGACCCGAACCCTCTCGAATCGATAGCGTACTCGACGTCTATGCCGAACTGTACGCCGACGAAGGAGGAGCAGAAGACGAAGAATATCAGCCTCCTCAATCTTACTACAGCTCGAATCGACAAGAAGATCTCGCTCCTTTCCAGTCGATCCCACAACCGATCGAACCTTGGGACGAACGAGGCAAGACCGGTCTCTACGGAGGAGGAGGAAGAGGAGCGGACGACCGAGAAACGGGTTGGGTTAGAGGTTACTCGATCGGCTCGTCAGTTCCTTCAGTCGGATTCGAAGAAGATCTACGATTCGACGAGCAAGAGTCAGAAGATACTCCTCGATCCTCTTCGGAAACAGCTCAATCTGGATCTTACCCCGTCACTCCGACGAGTTCACAATTCCCCGTTAACCAACCGTCCTCAGCGAAATCCTACGACTCTCCCCCGGAACCTACTCGAGTTGCCTCGTCTTCGACTCACTCTCGAACTCCTTCGACCCTGCAGAATAGATTCCGCGCTCCCGAACGACCTCGTCGAACCGATTCTCCCGCTCGAGACGCCCCTCTCTCTCCCGGCGACCTCAATCTCCTTCGCAAGAAGAGTCCTCAGCCTTCATCCCTCTCTAGTCCCTCGATCAAGCAGGCAACTACCGCAACTCCCTCTCGACAACAAACTCCGACTCCTGCCGCTCCAACTCCGAGTCCGAAACGTTCGAATTCGATTTTTAAGCGATACGGACGATCCAAGAAACAACCCCCCATTTCGAACCCGATCGTTCCACAAGGATTCGTCGAATCGCTCGGAATGAAGACGTTCACTTTGACACCCGGTTGCAAAGCTCCAGTTTTCGACAAGGATCAAATCCCTGCTCCCTCTTCTTCCTCTTCGGTTCCTCAGACTCCTGATCAACCCTCTGTACCTCTAAACCAACCTCCTCGTCCTCGTGACTCTTCTCCGGTTCGTCCGACTGCTCCTCGTTCGAGCTCGAGCGTTCGTAGCCGCAACACGAATGGAACGAATTCCCCTGCTCGTCCGCCTCGTCCCGCTCACCCTCCCGTCCATTCATACGATTCGACCGCTCACCGACAATCAGACGTCTACCCTCACGAAGCGATGGCGCGTCTTTCGTTGGCGTCTCATTCCTCCGCTCACAGCGTTCCATCCGCTCCTCACCCTTCCGCTCAAAACCCTTCGAATCACCGTCAATTCTTCGACCAACTACGACACGAGGAGGAGGACTCTCTACCATTTCAACGAGTCGCATCGGGGATACCGAGTCAACCTTTGCGACCCGCGAGAGAACCGATCGATTTCGAAGATCGCTCAAATTGGGAGAGTGCCGCTGCCGTTTCGAGGGAGGATGAAAGAGGTCATGCGGTGCAGTACGATCCGAGAGGGAACGAATTGGAGGAGGATTCGGCCGCTTCTTCGTACTCTGAAGATTTCGGAGGAGGAGGAATCAATTCGAGGAGACCTTCAATGGCGGCGAATCAGTTCGGTCGAGACGTTTCTTCTTACTACGGCGGACCCGAGCAACAACAACAAAACTCGAGGGAAACTCGATACGACCTCGCGCAAGGAGGAGGAGGAGGATACGATCGATCTTCTCAGGTCGAACTCCTCGACGACGAAGAAGGAGATTACTCTCGTTACGGAGCTGGACCTATCAAGCCTTTGAACGTTAAACGAACTCCACCTCTACCACTCCCTACATCCTCGACCTCGTCGGCAGGGCTCCCTCGACCTCTCGCACAATTCAACCGAGGAAAAGGAATTGGAGGAGGAGAAATGAGGAATTCAACGATCGATCCATTGTCTTCTTTCGCGGGCGTCAAGAAGCAACACGTCAAGGAAGGACCGGCGATCGGTTCAACGGGGTTCAGGAATCCCTTCGGTTAGAATCTGTCCGAATACGGACCTTGTCCAGCTATTTTGCATGCTTTCTTGTATCGTTATCTTTCTTTTTTTTGCTCTCGTGTCGTACTTGAACAGCCAGCAATCGATCGATTAGTTCCCATCGTCCTCTCACATGTTTCCGCTCCTAGGGAGAGACGCGCTCTCGCAGAGCCTCGCTTTGGTGTCTTTGAACGAGCAAAAGGAAAATTACATGAGAGATTCTTGGAGCGGACGGAAGAGAGTAGTAGAGAAGAGAGAGAAATGTTGTATGGAGGAGAGAAGAAGAAGCACGCGCGCGGGAATAGGGGTGTGTAGAGAGAGGCGAACAAAAGACAAAAGTGAAAAGAAAAAGCCCGGAGAAGAGGGATTGAAAGTGGGGGAAAGAGTAAGTCCGGGAGGTGAGAGAGAGAGAGAGAGAAAAGGAGGTGAGAATACGAACAGAGGGAGAGCTGAAAGAAAGGGAGGGAAGAAGAAGGGGATGTATGGAGTTTGCGATGATCGAAGGTGTAGAGTGTGGAGGAGAGAGGAGGGGAAACAGACAAGAGAGGAGGAAGGGAAGGAAGAACACAAAAGACACAAAACACGAAAAGAAACCGAAAAAAGGAGGAGGATGGACGATTCGAGGCGATAGAGGAAGAGCGAGTCGAGAGTAGGAGGTTCGAGAAGCGAGTGGGTTATAATGACGAGGGGAAATGGAACCGGCTTGTTCTCGTTCCTTCTTCTGTTCATCCTCTTCTTCTTTCCTGCCTCGCCTCGACCGACTCGACTCTTCCCGATCCTAAAGAAACCCTCCCTCTTTTCTTTCTCCTTGTCTAATCTACGATGAACCCTTTCCTCCCTTTCCACCCTTTGCTTTACGTGGAGGTGTGACAGGTCGACCTTGACCGCTTCCGCCGTATTGGAACGTCTTTTTCTTTTCTGCCGGTTTGAGAATCTGCGAAACGACAACGGGAGAATTTAGTTTTTTTCGTCAACTGAATTGACTCGTCGGTCGACTCACTTGGAAAGAACAGAGAAGGGTTTCATCGACACTCATCATCGCTCCCGCATTGTCGAATTCTCCACAGTAATTACTAGGTAGAGCAAATACGAGGTCAGTTCCGCATCAGAGTAGTCGAGAGGGAGAGAGTGTAGTACTCACGGAGCCGAGAACAGAGTGACCAACTGTCGTTTCGCGAAGAACTCGTACCCATCTTCAACGACTTGATGAGCTCGACAAATCAAATCCATATCGTGTTTTTGCAAGAATCTCGAAACCACGTCGGGACCGAACGTGAACGAAACTCCTCGATCGTTCTCCGACCAGCCGGTAATATCCTTGTCCGGATCCGACCAAAGCAAGTCGCAAAGGAGTCCAGTATCGGGTACGTCTGTCGGACGCATCACTCGTCGAATTTGTTCCATACTTTGTAGGTCGGGCGACAATCCTCCGTGCATCGTGAAAATCTTTTCGTCGATGATGGCCGCGATCGGGAGACAGTTGAAACAATCGGTAAAAGTTTTCCATAGTTTAATGTTGTATCGTCGTTTGCCTGTTTTCTTACGGGAATCAGTAACTCGTTACGTACTAGTAAGAGTAGAGAAGTGAACTTACACTCGTCGTAGAAACCGTAAATCCTGTTGATACTCGCGCACTCGTGATTCCCTCTCAAAATGAAAAAGTTTTCCGGGTACTTGATCTTGTACGCTAGTAGGAGACAGATGGTTTCGAGCGATTGTTTACCTCGATCGACATAGTCACCGAGGAAGAGGTAGTTGGCTTCAGGGGGGAAACCTCCGTATTCGAACAGGCGGAGTAAATCGTAATATTGACCGTGGATATCACCTGCCGTCGAGCGCGAGAGTGAGTCGACAGCTCGATGAGAGCATGAGAGAGAGAGAGGAAGAGAAATGTACCGCAGATCTTGATGGGAGCTTCTAATTCGAGGAGGATGGGTTGGTTGATAAAGATTTCTCGCGCTTTTGTACAGAGGAATTTAATCTCGGATTCATGTAGTTGTACTTGCTTTCCAGGTCGGTTACCTCGTACTGTTCAAGTCGTAGTCGTAGTCGCGTCGATTGTAGGGTTTGCGCAGTTTGATCGGATCGAAAGGTGGAGCGAGAGTGAGGAGGGAAAACGAGCGAATGAGTCAGTATGCTGGTCCTCGCAACTGATGGAGATTGTTCGGGCTCCGTGACGCCGTGTTTGACCCTTCGATCGTTCGTTCAAAACGAGTTTCCACTGCCGAGATCGCAAATTGTCGATCTCTTATTGTCGCGCCGGGACGTCGGAACCAACAAGAGACGACAATGTTGATGACGGAGAATGCATTGCCGGTGACGAATCGGTATCGGAACAGTCGCGAGTCGTTTGTGTTGACCGAGTGAATGAGAAAGAGACGAATGAGAAAGGCAAGGAAACTAACCTTCCAACAAACGATCAATGACCGAGTCTAGATCTATTTCTTGGCCTTCTTGTGCCATTACTGTGACAGCCGGGTCTGGACGAGCGAGAGGTCGGAGAGGGAGGAGAGAAGGGGAAGATGAGAAAGAGAGTTTATTCGAAGTGTGATCGGGATCTCTGAACTACGGTTGATGCAACGAGGTAAGAGAGGTTGATTAGTTTGTGTAGCTCCTGCGTTCAGGATCCTCGTAGCTGTTTGTAGTCAAGGACGTTTGGTCGTGTTTGACCTCCGACAACTCTAACCCGTGGCCACCTCTCTCCTCCTCTCCTCCTACGCGCACTAGTCTGAGTCGAATGATGTACCTTTACACGCGTAGTCGATACTCCGTCCACGTCGTGCAGGAAGCGAGAGTGCCGAAAGAGCAATGAGAGAGCGAACGTACCTTTTCGTCTTACAAACTTGATTCAAAGAGGCGGCTTGGGAGACTCGATACGACTAGAGTCAGACTGTTTGACTGGGGTAGCGAGTAGTAAGTCGACGAGTCTGAGTGTGCTGATTTGGTGAGATTGGTCGAAAGCAAGGGGGAATCAATTTTTTCAAGTCTTATCAACGAATTAGGTTTTCGTATTCAAAGTCGTTTCGCAAGGTCGTAGGCTGTAATGTCTACAAGACATCGACAAAGCACGAGTTCGCAATACTGTATTAGGTCAGCGTATTTTGGCAGAGCGAGGTCGACAGCAATTCAAGATGGAAAACGAAGAAATGCAAAATTACAAGATTTAGTAGATGCAGTGTGATTCTTACAACACCTTCTCCCCGTCTTGACTGCCTGCAACCCGTCTTCCAGCAGCGCACGAGCGAATGTTACGCATCCGAAGCCTGGACAACTGACTCGGCTCAAGATTTCTTCTCCTTCAATCCCAACTCCCTCAACTCGACGGGCCAATCCTTCCTAGGTCTCCAAACTCCATCTTTATCGAACCTCGGATTCGGGACATAGTGCAGTCCATCGTCATGTGTCGGTTTCGCCGGTATAGGAACTAATCACCATCCCATCTCACAAAACTCGTCAGGTTTCTCTCGAAGAAATCGCGCGCGCGCCGGAGGAGAGCGAGTGAGAGGGGAGGGAAGGAGACGTACAGATCCACCCGAGTTTATGTTGGCCCATCACCATCTCCCAATTCTTCCGATTCGATCCTAACCACCACAAATTTCCTTCTTTCCCCAATCTCCCCCATCTCCGGACCCATGCTTCCCTCGTCTCCCTTTTAGCTCTGTAGACCTCACACGATGCACCATCAGCTCTCCATCTTTGATCTGGGCGAGAGAGAGACCGGCAACTGAGAAAGAGAGAGAGAGGATCGTCTTACCTAAAATTCCAAAACCCATAAACACTCTGCAACGCGTTCCTCTCCTTCTGTCTCATCCGATTCACTCCAATCTCCTCGATCGTCGTCATATTCCTCAAGATCAACCTCGTATGTGCCGCGAACAGACTCCCCGTAAATATCAAGAAGAGGAACGAGAGCGCAATGATCGCGATTTGATGGCCGTCTACTCCGGGGTAGGGACGTTGTGAAGGGGTGAAGGAGGAGAGGGGAAGGGTTTGAGCGATGAGGAGGGAGAGGAAGAGGAAGAGGAGGTAGAAGGTCGAGGATTGGAGAGAATGATAGACTGTTTCGAAAGGACTACGAGTCAGAATGGATCGCGTAATGAAACGAAGGAGACAACGGACAGTACTTGTAGTTCCGGGCTCCTACGCAAGATCCGACCCACGGACAATGATGATCCATTTCTAGCGAAGAACTCGAACTCCAAATCAGTTCCTCTATCGAAAACTCAACCTCGAAAGAAGATGAATCGACTCACTCAGAACGATCGCGGCACAATGTCTACATCTGTGACTTCTGAAAGGTCTCACGATCCCTTCCCTCGGATCGTACCTATACTGTAATTTGAGCACTGGCGTAAACGGTGGGATTCGTTCGACTTTGAGTCGTGAGGCGGGTTCGTAATCTTCGGGAGGTTCGGGGAAATGTAAGAAGGAAGAACTCGAGGGGCGGGAAGATTGAGGCGAGAGTGTGGGAGCGGGTTTCGAGAGGTGAGCTGGAACGGGAACGGAAGGGATTGTTGTCGAAGGGAGAGAGACGGCGGTGCCGGAGGTGTCGCTTGTCGAAGAATGTCTTTCTCTTGATTCATGGATCGAGGTAGGCCGACCGTCGGCGTGAGCAGGAAGAGAAGTCGGGGGAGAAACGGCTGAGGTGAGAGCTGTTGCGATATTCGGTCCGAGTGCTCCTACCGCCGGAGCATTCTCCGCAATCACATCTTCTTCGGCTGCTGTTGACGGTTGATTGAGTGGTTGTCGAGTTGATACCGTCGAGGTCTCATCTCGAATTTCCCTCATTTCGAGTTGACCGTTCTTCTCCCCTTGAACATCCGTGGAGGGTCGGTCCATAGACTGCCGCAGCATCTTTGGAGACATTGGTTGATCCTCGAATCGTTGACCAGCTACCGTGATGTACTCGGCTTCTTCTGAAGGTGGATCAGTTTTCGGAACATACTGCGAAGAGCATCGAATCCAGTCAGTTTGAGCTCAGTAGAAGGTCGAGAAGGGGGGTCCAGTAAGTCTTACATCTCGAGCGTATCCAGGAGAAGTCGTGATTGCCATGTAGTAACTCCAACAGAAGTGAACGAAAAGAAAATGGCAAATCACCAGATAGACGACTGCATTGTTCTCTCACAACAACTTCTCGTCAGCTTTCGTAGAGCTCGAGTAGCAGAGTGATTACTCACGACCTTGTGCCCTTGCGCCTAGTCGATCCCGTTCCATCCGAATCATGGGAATGCACAATCTCACGACGAAAACGTAATAACTGTAACCAAACATCCCTACCGCGAGACCCACCGCTAGCTGTACCGGGACCCTAGCAACTGATCAGCTCTACTTCCAGGCGATAAGTACAGGGAACGCGTACCTTTCTCGATAGCCAAGGGTCAGGAGAGTTCGTCTCGATCTGTTTCACCCTCTTGATCTCCATCTGTTCCCTACATCCTACGTATCGAGCATTCTTCTGTTCCTTCTCCTTCTTGGGGTTTCCTTGCGAGTCGAGCTGACAGTCGAGGGTCATGAGATCGAGGGATTGCCGAGAGAAGGGGGAGCGAGCGGGCTGCGATTGCTCCTTCCCTCGCGCTCCTATGTTGATGTCGGGGTTCTCAGCGGTCTTGAATGGTCTGAACTCGGTCCAAGAGAGCGTTTGGCAAGATGAAGTCGGCAAAAGTTGGTTGATGGAGAGAGAAAGGTTCGTCCTCTCTTCCTCTCTCCTCCACCTTCCCTTTGTTCGTGCCGGTCAGTCGATTCTCTCTGAACCTCTCCATTGCAAGTCGCGAGGCTGAAGAGGGGATCGGCTTGGTAACAGATGAAGTCATTTGTTGAAACAATCGCATTCTACCGAGACGTCGTCGATGCTTACGCAAAAGAGCACTGGATCTTCGTCTGTGTACAACTAGCTGTGAGTCCCAACCGCGTACTCAGAAGTAGATTCGGAGAGGCTGACGTCCGATCTCTTGCCGTCAGATCCTCTCCGGCCTGTTCTTCTACTTTCTCCATCATCGATTCCCACTCGACCCTTCAGCCTACACAACAGACAATATGGAGGCAGCCAAAGCCACGCTCGCCGATGCCGCGGTCAAGACTGCCGATACTCTCGTCTCGAAACCTGACGAAGCCCAACTTGATCCTCCCAAAGACACTCCGTTCACGAAAGCCGAGTTGGCCAAGTACAATGGATCGGATGAATCGACTCCGATATACGTCGCGATCAAGGGAAAGATCTATGATGGTCAGTCTCTCTCCTCTCTCTCGACTCTTCCCCCCCGCTTACTCCACTTCGCCGATAACTGATTCACCTCCTTCTATGCGTGTACAGTGTCAGCGAAGAGAGATATGTATGGACCTGGATGTGGATACAATGTCTTTACCGGTAAAGATGCTTCAAAGTGAGTCGCCTCTTTCTCGCTCCTTTCGTGAGAGATAGCTGACTTTGGTCGCTTGTCCCGCCGTCAGAGCTCTCGGTAAATCATCGTTGAAAGCAGAAGATGCCGATTCCGACTACTCCTCACTAACAGACGAGGAGTTGAAAGTGTTGGATGATTGGGAGAAATATTTCGCAAAGGTCGGCGTGGGAATCCAGTTCTGGAGAGATTGTCTGCGGCAAACTGACAAATTCTGTAACTTTCCATGTCGACAGCGTTACAATATCGTTGGGAAAGTCGTGGACTAGGGCTCTGGAGTTACCGGAATCAGTTCTCAGCTTTCAAGTTCTGCAAATAATGTCATTAGTCGTTCCATCAAATCTCGCCTCTTCTCTCGATCGGATCGTTGAGGAGAGATACATCCTAGTAAGATGTGTCGTCTCTACGAACTCCTTCCTCTCGAGGTGAAAACTTCCCGAATTCTCTCGCCCCCTTTCCTTCACGACAAACGTTCGAGCGACAAGTCGCAGTCATTCTCCAACTGTGCTCGAGGACAAAGCTTTCAGAGCTGACTCCCCATGCTGACGGAGAGAGTGAAGCTGTGTGCCCTCCTCGAAAATGGCGGAACAGAGAAAATTGTCGTGAATTGGCGGTGATTTTCAGTGATTTTCAGTGATTCTATCCCATTTTTGCAGAGGGCGCTCGCTTCGCAGACGACTGACTCAGCTTCCAATGCAGCTCTTGAGCTCGGCTGGGAGGATGTCGCGGAAAGGGAGTGGAAGAAGCTGTAGAGACGAATGTGAGCAAGAACGAGTCGGTGGATCGAGCTGAGTTCCTTCTCTGCGTCTCTTACTATTTCTCGAGACCCTCTTCCAATTGTTCCGCTGATCAACTCGCTCCCTACTGACTGTTCTCAAGTGTGAGAGAGTGTTACCCCGTGTTTCGTGCTGCTCGACTTCGCGCGATGATTTGAAAGCATGAACGGAGGAGTTTTGTCGACGGTTTGAGCTTTGCGCGTCCTCTTCGAAAATCGTACATTCTCGACATTTGGCGGCAATTTACATCGCGAATCGCCGACTTTCAGTAAGAATTACCGAATTTTGATGAGGGCGCTCACTTTCGCACGAATGTTTTGTTCTCTGGATCGTCCCCCTTCAGCCTGTTAGAATCTCATGCAGCTGAGAGAAAGACTCTCTCGTCGTTCCCGCAATGCCATCGTCGGCAAATACGAGTTTGCGAGAAAAGAGAGTCCGTGCGTCGAGACGAAAGCTTCGAGTTCACTTCCTTCGTCTCCTTCTTCCGCAGAAGACTCTAGCTCTCTTAGCCTTGATTCGTTCTCGCGCTATCGCCGGCAGTAGGCAGCCCTCTCCCAATCCTCCTACACAAGTTGCTGTCTTTTCACTTCTTGCAAAATCCGCGCGCCTCGCAGATTCGCGTCTCTCCTCTCGAATCTCCATGTCCTCGTGACTTGCTCCCTCTTCTCTCGTCCAAGGTAGACACTAGACGCTGGTTTTGCGCCTGTCGAGACCTGACCCTCATCAATTCTCAACGAGATTGGGCCAACTTGGCCCACTTTGGTCCATTTTGGTCCAGTTTGACCCAGGAATCTCGCATTTTTGCTGAGGGTCGTCCTTTGAGCGACATTATCCCGTCCTTTCCTCCTCGATTGCTTCGCTCGTCGTCGTGCGCTTGACAGGGAGCCGTTCGTCGATGTCTCTTTACTTTGCGAAATCCGTGCGCGCCCTTTGCTCTCTCTCCTCTCGACTTTGCATAGACTTGTAGTCTCTCTCTGCGCGATAGACGCTCAGTCTATGTCTGCAGAACTTCCGAGCCCTTCTCGTTTCTTACCGAATTCGACGCGTCGATTTGGTCAAACTTGGTCGAATTTCGACTTTTTCGATGAGGGCACTCGTTACTTCGTTCGAGCAGATCTCGAGCGGACCAGTCGGAAGCGCTGAGGCTTGACACATTAGATGCTCAAAGGTGAGGAGGAGCCGTCGAGTGAGAAGACAAGAAGAGCTCGAGTTCACTCTCAGATTACAGACTACTTCTTCTCTCGAGAGGCGAGAGCAACTAGTCACGAGTACAAGTCAGAGGAGAGCGAAGGTCACGAGAAGAAGAAAGAAGAAGAAGGTCCAGCACGAACCTCTTTCCTTCCCTTTTCGAAAGTGACTCACTCTAGCGCGTGGGTGCGCAGTTTCCTCCAAAAAACCTTTCGGCTCTTTGATCCCTTTTCCCCCCTCTCTCTCTCTTCACTTCTCTTCTGCACTTCATCTCACTCTCTTTAGCTCACCACACCTCAACTAGCTACGTGGGTACTCTCTCAACCATCAGAGGACGCTCCTCTCGCTCCCTATTCACGCTCAC
>NW_027481112.1:0-117928 GCF_050403485.1 Sporobolomyces salmoneus
CCCTAACCCTAACCCTAACCCTAACCCTAACCCTAACCCTAACCCTAACCCTAACCCTAACCCTAACCCTAACCCTAACCCTAACCCTAACCCAAAGCTCATGAGACTCCTCGACTCGCCATGTACCCGTCTGCTGCTTCTCCGCGTATTCTCTGTTCGGGCGTCGTCATGAACTTGCAATTTCAATTAGCCCGGTTTTCATTTCTTCTTTCGATTCCTTTCTGCCCTTGTACTGTAAGCTTTTACATCTGCCTTGATTGCATCAATGAGTTCTAGCTACTCGTCCCCTGACACAACTCTCGCGCGAGACGCCGCTACGAATCCAACTTGTCTACTCCCTTCCTCCACCTCCCCTTGCCTTGTTTTCAGAGGGTCACTCGCGATTGAGGTCTGTTCAATGTCTTGCTAGATTGTGCAGATACTCGTGCTGCCTGCTTGTCGCGAGTGTGTTGAAACGAATTCGAGAGTTTGTTGATCGCTTGACGGCTGCGTCGAACGAGCTTCTGCCGCAGGCTAAGGACGGGGTAGGTTCAGTTGATAGAGAGAGTGGGAATGAGTGTTCGTGGCGAGTGAGGTCATAGAGATCGTGCAGTCGAGGGGTCAACGAGTCAATGATGAATCGGAAGATCGTCAGAGTGAGTGTGAGGTGAACTAGAGGACGATACAGGTCGACCCGGCGCCTTGATTGGCCGTTTGTTGTAGAAGTGCTGAAGGGCGAAGGGCGAACGGTCGAATGCTGAAGGGAGTCAATGAACCTGGCCGTTTTGTAGCTCCCTACTCGATCTCTGTTTCGCTTCTCCCCCTCACTCAACGAGCCTGTGAACTCGCGACCGCTCTCTGAACACACTCACGACCTATAGAATCAACATGGTCGCGTCCTCAACCGATCCGTTACCGACTTTCTCTCTCCCTTTCCCTCTCTCATCTCTCTACTCTTCTCCTCACTCCCAGCCTCTACACTCGGACTCGACGAGCAATGATACATCAACAGGAATCGCAGCAAAGATGGGTATCGTGAATGATTGGCTAGGAGGAGGAGGGGGAAGGGATTTCGGAACTTCGAGTTTGTCGAGGGAGGGAACAGCGACGGAAGGAGAGAGCTGGAGAGGTGGATTCACGGGAGGGAGCGCTGTAGGCGTAAGTCTCGAACTCTCTTGGCTTGTCTCGGAATCGATCGAGGTGGAAGACGAGGAAGCACGATTCTTTCGGGCGAGTCGACGGCAGCAATCATCTCGCTTTTGAGGTTGGCTTGCTGCTTAGTTAGGTGGGGAGGCTCGATGACACGAGGTTGAGGATGCGAGAAGACGAAGATTGAAGGAATCGGGTCGAGAAAGTCGAAGGAAGGGAACTCGAGACGAAATCCTGTCGTTCTCTAGCAAAACAACGAGCCCACGGGCACTCGAACGCGTCTCGCTGACTCGCTCTTTGCATCTCACTTCGTCCACAGGTGCATTCTTCCCCTCGAGTCTCGTATTATTTTCCGAAAGGAGTCGGAGAATATCATTTCGGAGTGAGTTTTCCTCTCAGCCTCCTCTTCGGTGGTGACGGAGAAACGCCCACTAACGTCTTTCGCTCGAAAGGAACGACATCCTATGAAGCCTCATCGATTAACCCTGACAAATCACCTCGTAATCGGATACGGTCTTCACAAGAAAATGGAAATGTACGCTCCTCGAGCTGCGACGCAAGAAGAACTATCAATGTTTCACGATTCAGATTACGTCGACTTCCTCTCTAGGTGCGATATGCTCACGACTTCAGATGTCATCCGGTGCTTTACTGACAAACTGTTGTCGAAAACTTCTTGCACAGAGTCACTCCCGAAAACGTTCAACAATTCAATCAAGTTCTCACTCGCTTCAATATCGGAGACGATTGTCCAATCTTTGCCGACATGTACGACTACTGCGCTCAATACGCCGGGGCTTCACTCCTCGCCGCAAGGAAAATCAATCAAGGAACGACGGATATCGCGATCAATTGGACGGGTGGACTTCATCATGCGAAGAAGAGTGAAGCGAGTGGGTTCTGTTACGTGAATGATATCGTTCTAGCGATTTTGGAACTTTTGAGGTGAGTTTCGAATCTCGAGTTTTTCCTCCCGTTCTTTCGAAAATTGACCCTCTTTCGCTCGAATTACAGAGTTCACACTCGAGTTCTCTACATCGACATCGACATTCATCACGGCGATGGAGTACAAGAAGCCTTCTACAATTCGAATCGAGTTCTCACCGTCTCGTTTCACAAATACTCTCCCGATTTCTTCCCCGGTACCGGACACCTCGACGAACTCGGCCACTCTCTCGGGAAATACTTCTCCTTGAACGTCCCTTTGCAAGACGGCATCGACAACGAATCCTACGTCGCGCTATTCAAATCAATCATGGAACCGACGATTTACACTTTCTCTCCTTCCGCGATCGTTCTTCAATGCGGAGCCGATTCCCTCGGTTGTGATCGACTCGGAGCGTTCAACTTATCGATTGCCGCCCACGGTGAATGCGTTCGATACATCAAATCGTTCAATTTACCGTTGATCGTTTTGGGAGGAGGAGGATACACGATTAAAAACGTTTCCCGTTGTTGGACTTACGAAACCTCCGTCCTCCTTGGCCTCGAAAACTCTTTACCCAACACTCTCCCCCATACTCCTTACGACGATTTCTTCTCGCCCGATTGGAAACTTCACCCGGAATTAGCTGGAGGAAGGAATCGAGTTGAAAACATGAACGATCGGAGATCACTTGAGCGGATCAGGGAGGGAGTACTCGAGAGGTTGAGGTACATGCATGGAGCTCCGTCGGTTATGATGCAGGAAGTACCACAGGGATTGATGAGTTGGGTTCAAGAAGGGATGGACGAACGAGAGTTTATCGACGAGAACGATGATGATGAAAACGCGGGATCGAGGGAGATGAGAGGGAACGACGAGGATGAGACGATAGGAGGTCAAGAGATGAAGGAATGATGGCTTCCGTCGAGAGAAGCGATTTCAGAGGTCGTTCGAGAGTTTTCGATTTTGTCGAGTGATTTTGTTTTTTCTAGTGTTACCCTTACTTGCTCAATGTTGTTGTCATGAACTCATATATTCTATTCGATCCCGCTCATCGTTCAATCGAGAGTCGCGCGAGAAACTCAAAGATCTTGAAGTCGCTGAGGTCACCATTCGCTCTCTCTCTCACATCGCACTCGACACTCATCCGACATCACTCGATCGTGAGTCTCATCAGTATAGTGCACTTTCACTCGATAGCTAACTCGCTCTCTCGCTCTAGGGATGTCGAATTCTCAACCTCGTTACTCTCACTATCAGCCTCCTCCTCAACCTCTCCAGTTCCCTTACCCCCCTCAAGCACCCGCTCAACAGCAGTACAATGCTCTACCGACTTCGTACCCTGCTCAACTCGAACAGCTGCAACAGAATTCTCCCTCTTCCTCTTCTTCGATGACGAACTTCGCTCCCCTCAACATCGGCAACCCATTCGCTCAATTCAACCCATCAAAGAGTCAATCAACCGGACTAGGTCAAGACTTCCAGTTGTTCGGTCCTTCAGATCCCCTCGGAGGTATCGGAGCGGGAATTACTTCTTCAAATGGAAACGGCGACGATGAAGCCGAAGAGATCAAACGACAACTAGGTTCGATCGATCCAAACACGGCTACCGTACCCGATCTCATTTCAGATCGAGGTTCACCTTCAGCAGTCGATTCTCCTCCTTCTCCGTCTTCGACTTCGACTTCATTCATGCGTCCTCCTCCTCGACCTTCCCTCGCCGCCGCAAGCAGTTCGAATTCGGGAAGTAGTAGTTATCGAGGAGAAGGAAGGGCGAGTTCGGTACCGCCTCCAGAAGTACCTCGACCGATGCGAAGGAAAACTCAAGAGAATCTTCATTGGCCTTCATTCGTTCATTCCGGTTCTTCTTCTTCTTCCTCTTCGTCATCATCCTCGCAGTATCTCCCAACTCCTCAACAATACGCTCAATCGAACCTTCCCTTCGTCGAAGAACCTCTGAATTATTCCCTTCCTCCTCCTTCGAATTCTACTTCGTTCGATCCTTCCTCGTTCTCCCTCTTCTCGAGTCCTTACGCCTCATCGTCATCTTCTTCGTCACTCTATCAGGCTCCCCATACGGATCACCCTCTACTCCCTTCGGAACAATCCGATCTACTCGATCGAGTTCTTCGCGATTTACTCGACGTCGACCTATCCTCGATCAAAGGTCCTTTACGAGCTCTCGCCTTATCCGGATCCGAGTCGAGTCCAGGTCAATTCTCAATGATGAATCCGCCTTCCTTACCTTCGAACAACTCGGTGAACAATTATGCTCGATCTTCAATAGGAGGAGGAGGAGGAGGTTCAGGATTCGCTTCTGCTTTCGTCGATCGTGACAAGACACCTACACCTCGTACGACACTTCCGAAGACGTCTCCTCGTTCACCTGCGATCTCTGCTCTCGCTCATTCCGACGTCTCCCTCGCTCGAAACGGTGGAACTCCATCAGCTTCTCCTTCTTCAGCAGTCTTAGGCACAGTTTCACCTCAAGAAGCGTTCCTAGATTACCCAGTAATAGATTCGAAACTACACGATTTAGATCCGAAGGATGGGAAATTAGCGAGATCGGATTTCGGAGTTGGAGTGGGACATTCACTTTTCGCTCCTTTGCCGGCTTCTCCTCAACAACAATCTCAACAATCGAAAACGAAGAAGACTCCGACATCTGCCTCATCGACTGCGAACAACAAGAACTCTTTGATCTCGACGACGACGAATTCTTCTTCTTCTCGAAACACTTCTTCACCTCAACAACCCTCCTCTCTCCACTCGGAATCGACTTCGAATTCTCTCTCGAATTCGACCTTATCGTCTCGAGCTCATCACACGTCGAATCATCCATTCTCAGTCCCTCAAAACGCAGTTTCTTGGGCAACTCGACGTTCGAATTCGGGAAGACGGTTAGTTGGAGGAGAAGATGATGATGAAGAAGAAGAGGAGGAGCCGTCGTCATCGACTGAAGTGACGGGAGATGAGGAAGAGGACGAGAAAATGATGACTGGATTCGGTGTACGAAAGGGATTCGGAGAGGAAGAAACGAAATTCGGATTCAATCAATCGATGAAGGAGGAGGAATACAATCAACAGTCGAGTGGATGGGTTCTCCCTCGAGGCGGCAACACGAAAGAAGAAGAAGACGAGGAACAAGATCGAGAAGAAGAAGAACCGAAATTTTCATTCATTCCTCCTCCCCCTTCTCACGCTCCAATCCTTCAATTCGCTCCTCCACCTCCCGCATTCAAACCCTCCATCTCCGGTTCCGGTACTTCAACTCCTCGACGTGCTGCAGCTGCGAACGCCCTCGCCGGTTTCCAACAACAACAACAACAACAATCTCAACTCGATTCGAACGATCCTTCTTTCGGCCTCGCTGATCAAGATGACGACGACGATAACGACGCGACTCCTTCGACGAGTCGAGCGAAACGACAACGTAAACGATCTCGACTCGCACTCGAGGAAGAAGACGCCGAAGGAGATTACGTCGAAGAATCTTCGGATGAATATCGAAACGATCAGCCCGACGAAGACGACGATACTCCCGGTTTCGCACCTCCTCCTTCTCGAAAAGTATCGAAGAAAGCTTCCGCCGCTGTCGATCAAGACTCGGATGAATCGTATCATTCAGGATCAAATACTCCCGCTCCCCTTCCTTCAACTTCCGCCGCTTCCTCTTCTACCCGTCGAACCTCGAAGCAGAAAGAATCTACTGCACCCGCTCCGAAACGTCGACGACGAGCTCCCGCCGCCTCTACCTCTCAAGCTTCCGCCTCCTCGTCGAAACCCTCCGCCTCGAGTTCATCCTCGAAAACTTCAATTTCGTGCGATTTCGTCCACCCCATCGAGGGTACCGTTTGTGGAGTAGTTTTCCGACGACCATACGATTTGGCTCGTCACAAGGAAACGATCCATGGAGTGACTATGAAAGGGGAGAAATTACCTCCGGGAAAAACGAAGGAATGGAAATGTAAAGAGTGTGGTGGGACTTTTTCGAGAAAAGATGCGTTGTTGAGACATGGCAGGATCAGAGGCCATAAACCGGGATTGTAGATTTCGAGTTTCATCCTCGTGAGTTATCTCTTTTCTTGTCTCGTTAACGTTGAACTCACTCGTTTCTCTCGAAAATCGACAGATTCGAACCCTCTCTCTCTTCCGATCTTCTCTCGCTTGTTTTCGACTCTCTCATTCTCGCACACTCTCTCCAATCGCTCTATTACTTCCCGTCTCTTACTGCACCTCGTCTCGTTTCTCAATCTTCGATTTCTCGTTTCTGTTGATCCGCACTCTTCTCTCTCTCACGTATTCCTCTTTCGCTCCTCGATTCTTTCTTTTACTTTTCTGTATGTTGCCTACCTAATCTTGTCTACTCGTATCTCGTTCTTCTTTCACTCTCGCTCTCGCTCGTTCCTGATGTGCCGTAACGAAACGAAACGAAACAAAAGTTGTACAAAATTCTCTCGTCTCGTTCGGGCGCAATCTCGAGAGAAACGAATCCGTTACATTGTTACGAGAAGCTCTTGGAGCTCTTGAGCGAGCTCTCGACGAAGAATGAGAGGGAACGACTCAAAACAATGCGAACCGAACGAAAAACGAACAAAAAAACTAGTTGATAACAAAACTTTCCGATTTCTCTCCTCTCAAACCTCAACCTTCTTCTCCTTCTCCGGATGTTGAGGTCTATAAGGTCTCGTCAAGCCTCCCAGAACCCATCCCGCAACGAGAATCCCTCCGAGCTTGTACAATCCTTTCCTCTCTTCCTCGTTCAGAGCTTTCCCTTCGAATTGATGATGATCTCCTTTTCCCTTTCCCTTCGAGCTCGAGTGAGAGTGACTCTTCCCACCCTTCTCGTGGTGACCATGCTCCTTCTCCTTTCCGTCCTCTCTCGTCGATTGAGATTGAGCTTGAGCTTGAGCAGCTAATTTATGATCGCCTTCAAACGCTTCAAACGTATCATCCGCCGAATTCGCCGCTACCGAAGGTCCTCCTCCATGATAAGTCTCCTTCGCCGAGACCGTATGTACTTTAGGTTCCCTCATCGTCGGGAACTGATCTCCGTCTTCCTCTAATTGACTCTCGGAACTTGAAACTTCTTTCGAATTCGTTCGATACGAGTCTGGTTCCGCTGGCTGTTCCCTCCCTCCAGCTTCTCACGATCAGTACCACTCAGAACAGATTAGAGAGAGAGTACTGACGATCTTCAGGGCGATAGGTTCGATCTTTCTATCCGTCATATCGGGTAAATGAACCTGACCCAAATCCCCCCTCGTTTCATCCTTCGGTGGCGCACTGAACGGGATCTTATCGTGTGGAGGAGCTCGAGGTAAGTCGGCGGCAGCTACGGAAGAGGCTAGACGGAGAGGTGATGAAAGAAGAGGGGAAGACGTGGGGTGAGGAAGAGAGAGAAGGAGACGGGTAGAGCGGGTGAGTGGACGAGTGAACATGATCGGTTGAGCAGGTAAGTGAAGTAGAAGAAGAAGGAAGAAGAAGACTCGAAAAAGGAAGAAGGAATCCAAATCCAAGGAATTCGCCGTTTCAAATGAGCGCATCATCCTTTTCTCGCAAATTTCCACGCTAGCTAGTCACTCTCTCACTTGACGACGACAACGACGACAGAAAGCAATAAACCGAGAGAGAACAGAGACAGAAGCTGGAATTGACAGAATTCTAAGCGAAAAAAACCCTCCTCGTTTTCGTTTTACATCCTCTCCAACGGTTCCAACGTCAACAACCTCATAGCGTTCCCGAGTGTATCCTTCGCACAAACATACAACCAAAGTCTCGCCAATCCAACTTCCTTCTCCTGACCTTTCACGATCAAAACTTCCCAAGCGCTCGAAATCGCATGACACAACCTAAACGCGAACGTACAAATCGTCGACGGTTCCAAACTCTTGAGTGCGGCTTGTACGACGTCAGGGTACGTAGAGATCAACATGATCAATTCGCGAGCTTTCGGTTCAGAGGCGAGAGAGGAAATGTCGAGTTTCGAACGCTCGGAAGGAGGAGGGAGAACGAGTTCGGGAGCGTTCTTGCGTTCGACCGAAGAGAGTCGGACGTGTGCGTATTGGAGGTAGGGTCCTGAATGAGCGTACGAGTGTCAGTTGACTGTGATCGAGTGAGAAAAGAGAGTGAACGAACCGGTATCTCCTTCGAAAGAAGTCATTCGTTCCCACTTGAACTCATAGTTGTTGATCCTGAGACGAGCGAGACGAGTCAGCAACGATTACATCTACACTGTTGAAATAGTAGGAGTGCTCACCTCTTCGCCGACATGTCCTGAATCTTAACGGCCGTAATTCCCAACTTATCGCTAGTGTAATCGGGATCCTCAATCGCGTTATATTTCGCCTCGTTCTTCGCCATGACCTCGTGCATGACCCTCTTCGATTCATTGAGGATTTGTTCGAGGAAGACGGCGGTTCCCTTTCGAGTCGACATGCCGAGGACCATTCCGAAATTGACGTGTTGGAGAGTTTTCGCCCAATCGTAACCCATCAAATCGAGAACTTTGAAGAACTACAGCACGTCGAGTGAGCGAACGAGTCAGTCTCAGTCACGCCATTCGAATCGATTCGAGAGAGAGAGAGAGAGAGAAGAGACTAACTTGAGCTAAATGTAAATCCTGTTGACTCGCGACGACATAAACCATTTTATCAAATTTAAACTTCTCATACCTTTCCCAAGCACCACCAATATCCCTCGTGATATAAACGCTCGTTCCATCCTTCTTCCTGACGATAGTTTTCCCCAATTTCCATTTCTCCAAATCTACGATCAGAGCTCCCTGACTTTCTTCGACGATGCCGGAAGCTTGGAGAGAATCGAGTGCGTTCGTTTGAGAAGATTGAGAGACTTGAGATTCGCCAGAATAGATGTCGAAGTAAATGTTGAGTCGGGCGTAGGTTTCTTTGTATTTAACGATCGAGAGATCTCGGAACTTCTTCCATAATCCGACAGCGTGTTCGTCGCCTGAAAGTCAACGTCCGAACGAGGTGAGTCAATCGAACGGGCGCAGAACGAGTCGAGAAAGTAATTTACCTGCTTCCATTTTGACGAAGAACTCCCTCGCTCGATCATGAATCGTAGGATCGTCTTCTCCATCCTTGTTGATCTTGACGTAAACATCATACAAATGAGTAATCGCATCATTCTTCAACTCTTCTTCCGATCCATATTTCTCGAATCCAACCGCGAGAATACCTACCTCATTCTCATGTCATCAGCTCCCTTCTTGTCTGAACAGTTCAAGGGAGAGAGTTAAGACATACCGAATTGTTTACCCCAATCCCCCAAATAATTCATCCTCAAAACATCAAACCCATTCGCCTCGTACAAATTCGCGAGGAAAGCCCCAATAATCGTCGACCTCAAATGTCCCGCATGAAAAGGTTTCGCGATATTCGGACTCGAAAACTCTACGATAATACTCTGTCCATTCCCAAGTTTGTTCGTACCGTAACCGTTCTTTTTCAGGAGGGAGAGACCTTGAGGAGGTTGATCGGCTTGGGAAGGGTCGAGATTGAGAGAGGCGAACTTCGAGGCGACGTCGGAAGGAGAGGAGGAAGGGAGGAGATAGGTTTGGTGGTTGATTTGGTTAAGGACGAGAGAGGCGAATGCGGTAGGTTCAACGTTGAAAGAAACGAATGCTCCGGCAGATTTCGCCGCGCTGAGGTAAGGAGTCGGTTTAAACTGCAAGTACACTCATCCTCAGTCAGCTAACGAGTAATCAGAGTAGCGTAGACAGTGAACTAACCTCGTTGACGAGTTTCTCTGCAACGACATTCGGTTTCTCTTTCAACCTGAACCTCGGTACAGCAACCACGAAGTCCCCAAGAACATTCTTCCCACTCTTTCCACTCTCGACACCTTCGTACGCCTTCTCGACAGTCACTTCGGGTAAAGTCGAAGAAATATATTGAGCGCATGCGAGTTTGAACACGTCGAGTGCTGGTACTTCCGGGTGACTTTCAGGTAGTTGAGGAGTTTCCGGCAAGGCGAAAGGAGGGAGGGTAGACATCTTGCGAAGAGAGATGGGAGGGAAAGAAGGAGGAAGAAATTTAGTGATGAGATTTCGAGGACGATTCGAGGGAAGGACGAAGAGAGGGCGACGCTGAGAGGTCAACAGGCGTCGAGTGAAGGAGTGAGTAACGACCCTCGTCTTGAACTGGAGACTGAGGTTTGTCGAAGAGGGAGAGTCAAAAGTTCGAAAGAAAGAGAGAGTCAACTAGTGCTTTTGCAGTCTAATTCAATTGGAGTCTAATCGACATCGAACTCCCTCTCTGCGTCGCGACGTTGACCGTTCGAGTTCATTCGAGAAGCAGAGAACGATAACATAGTTACAGACAACAACTTAGAGACAACCTTGCACTTCAGCTTTCACTCTTTCGAATCATTAAAATCGACTTGATCTCCTCCTCTCGCGCTCGGATTCCCTCTCACAACCCCTTCAACTCTGTCTACCCCTCCTTCACTCCTCGTCATCCATTCATGTTCCCATAATTGCGATCCATCAATCCTCCATCTCTTCGTCGGATCTCTCACCAATAATTTCCCAACCAATCCTTTCAAACTCTCGTCGATCCATCCAGATCCCTCGTTCTCCCCTGTCGGCCAACCGTATTCAGCTTTCGCAATCTTTAATAAATACCCTTTCCTCCCCCCTCTCGTACTAACTCTCCTCTCCAATCCTTCCCCTTTTTCTCTCGAAACTTCCTCCTCTTCAACGAACGGTAATCCTCCCGTCGCGATCGCATAGAGGACAACTCCTACCGCCCAACTATCCGTCGCTGTACCGTCGTATAACTTGCCCATCAATAATTCGGGAGCGGCGTAAGCTTCGGATCCACAACGAGTTTGAAGCAAGGGAGAGGAAGGGTTTAGAAATCGGGATAAGCCGAAATCGGTTAGTTTGAGGAAGCGAGAAGGGAGATGATCGAGTGGATTCGTCGAGCCGGCGATGGGAAGAGGGAATAATCGAGTCGTAAGAAGAATATCTACTCTCGCACAAACAAAGTTTCATCAGTTCCTCCTTTGCTCGAGGGACGGTAGATACTGGAGTGTACGTACTCTCTAACTTGATATCCCGATGCACCAATCCAACCCGATGCATCCATCCAACGGCATCACATAATTCTCCAAACATTCTCCTCGCCAATCCTTCCGTCAAACTCGAATGAAATTCCGCCAAGAAATCAAACAATTCCCCTCCTGGACAATAATCCAATACAAGTACCGTATACAATGGCGTCAAGAACGAGGACGAGAGGGTAACGAGTGAAGGGTGAGAGATATTCTACTCGCGGTCAAAACGGAAATCAGTTTTCCGCCGAGCGACGAGAGATCGAGAGCTAGGAGACTGACCTTGAGTACTTCAACTTCACGCAACACGCTGATCCTCATCCTCTCGTTCCCTTCACAACTTTTCCTCTCCATCAATTTCAACGCAACCTCCTTCTCTTCCGGTCTCTTCTGCGCCAATGCGACTCTCGAGAACGCTCCTTTCCCCAATAGTTTCACGACATCGTAATCCCCTATCCGATCACCTTTCTCGATCCCACCTCCTGCTCTCTTCGTCGTCGTCGTCGAAGGGTCATTAATCGAAGTTCCTCCAATAATTTTCTGTAATTCTTCCATACTCGGTGGAGTTCTCGGTGTGGCTTGACCTCCTTTTCCAGTATTCGGAGCTGCTAAGAAGCCACGTTTCGGTAACTGAGAGAGGTCGATCGGAGGCGGAGGGGAATCTCGATAACTTGGTGAACTTTCCCTCTTTGTCGAGCTCGAAGGAGGTGTATCGTGATGATTGAGGAATCTAGCTGTTCTCGCGTTCGAATGACTGGCCGAAGAAGAAGGGTCGTCGATTGCGGTAGGTAGAGAGGAAAGTGGTTTAAAAGGAGGAATCGATCCCGTCGAAGTATTCGAAATCGATCTTTCTCTTGATCTTCCCATCATTCCTAGTCTTTGAGGTTCATTGAAAGTCGTATCGAGTTGACTTAACCTCGGTCGATCCGGACTATTTCTCGCAGTTTCCGCCCCTCCTAACGACGAGTCTAAATCCATGAACAGCCTCCGTTCGACCGGAGTCGGGTCTTCTCCATCGTTCGTACTGGTACTAGTGATACTACTCCCGTTCGTATCAGTCCGTAATCTAACGGCTTTATTAACCTCATTCGACCAACTTCCGATCGAAGGAACTCTTCTTCTTCCGCCCCCTCCGCCTCCATCTTGTTGCGATTTCCATCCACCTCCGGAAGAAGGCGAGAAATCTTCCAACCAGCTCGTACTGCCCGTAGTACTCGTCGTTGAACTTCTAAGAGGATCGGGTAGGTCGGAAATCGAGAGACGTGAGGAAGATCGAGGTCGATTTGGTTGGTATGTCGGTTTTTTCGAGTTCAGCGAGTTGTTTCTCGAAGGAGGATTCGGGGGAGGTGACAATAGCAGGAAAGAGGGATCGTTATTCGTGTTGAGACTCGAGGAGGATCCAGAAGGAGCGATGACAGGAGATGAAGAATCGAAAAACGATAAAGTTTTCGATCTAGTCGGTTCCGTCCTTTCTTTCGCCGCTGCTGTCGGTGTGGTCGTCGAAGATGAAGATGCAGTGGTTGTCGTGGTCGGTAGATGCGGAGAATGATGAGAGGACGAAGGGGACGACTGGTGTTGGTGAAAATTCGACATCCAACTTTTTCCTCCTCCTGCTCCGACTGAAGACGGAGACTCTCCTGCGAAATCACCTCCATCCCATCTCCTACTGTGACTATTCGTACTCTTCTTCCCCCAACTACCCGGTACGCCAGCACCGGAGCTCGAAGAATGATGATGAGGCAAGAAACCCCATTCTCGATTATCCATCGGACTCGGTAAAGGAGTCATTCCTCTTTCTCCAAATGCGCTGAGTCCACTCTCTGAGTTGATCGAGCCCCATGAAGTGATTCGACGAGTCGTTGTCGAGGGAGAAGCGGAAGGGAGGGATGGAGGAGGTCGAGGAGTTGGACCGACGGAGAGGGAAGAGAGATGAGGTTTTGTCGTAGAGGAAGTGAGTGGTGACGAGGTAGTCATGACTGAGATTTCTGACTGGTGACTGGCTGTTGCGAGACCGAAAGAAAGAGGAGAATCAGTCAATTGCGATTTCGACGAGAGCGAGTGTGGTTGTCGAGGGCTTCTCGCTTGTATGGATCGCAGCCAGTACTCTATAGCTGCATCCGTTGCGAGCGCTCGATCGCGAGGGATGAAGAGGAAGTGGGGCGGAGGCCGAGGTTTCGAGAGAACGATAGGGCTGCAGCGGAGCACTTGAACGTGTGAACTCACGGAAGAGGCAACGAAGTAAAAGTTGGCTGTCACGGTGGAGGTCGTATCACGAGGAGGGAGCGAAAGAAGTCGAGAGGAGAGAGGCGCGAGGTAGAAGGAGAGGGGAAACCGAGATGGGAGGTCAAGTCGCGGCGGAAGGAAGAGATCACGAGGAGAGAGGTAGTATCTCAGGCGGCAACTCTGAGTCGGTTGTCGCTGGGTGAGGTCGAAGAGAGAGAGTTGGAACGTTCTTCGAGTCGAATGTTCCGAGAAAGCGCTGAAAGGAGCTCGAGTCGCGGTACCTATCACGTACAGTAGAGGTCATAGCAGTCAGTACAGAGCGGTAAATGCCCTCACTCTTCGTCGCGATGAGGGAGTTCCGCTCTCTTCCCGTGATCCAGCACTTGTTTTGATCGCTCCCTCCACCGCGACAATTCCCTCGAGACAGACTGACGAGACTTACAGTATGTCCTGAGACCTCTATCAACACCCTGCTGTCACTGTCCTGCGTCTAGTCGAGCGTAAAGACGGAAGAAGCTAGGGAGGGGGCGAGTTTATTCGGCCGGGCTCGTTTCCGGACCAGCGGGCGTGAGGCGAGAGGAGTCGCTGGGGTGTATAGATAGGTATAGTCGAGAGTAGTAAAACGCGAGAAGAGAGGGAAGTAAAAAGTCGTGAGGAGGTGGGGAAAGAAAGGGGAAAAGAAGAAGAAGTCACTCACAGTCGCGAGCGATCCGAGTCTGAGACTTTCGCAACTTCGGAACATCTCTCGCTCGCTGTACTGATATCCTTCGGGACAGAACCTCGAAGTTTGAGCGAAGGCGAACATTCCTTCATTGTTGACAGTTGGAACGACTCGAGCTTTCCGCTTCGCAAACGAAAGTTTCGAACGAAAGATTCGTTCAAGTTGCTTCTGCATCGCAAGCGTATCGACCCAACGTTGCGAGAGCAATCATTCGCTCCAGGAATGGTTCTCGTCTCGCTCGAAGCCGTGACAGAGGGGTTGTCAAGCGGAAAAGACAAAGTCTTGGTCGTGAGCTCGATTCGACTCGCAACGATTTCGCCGGACTCGCAGCGTTCAAGCTCGAATATGACTCGTCAGCTCTCTGCAAGGCTTGTCGAGTCATGTCTTCTGCGACTGACGGAGATCTTGCGAGTCCGCGGAAAGCTTTCGGGGTTCCGAGAGCATTGGTCTCTCAAAATCTCAAGCCTGTCTCTGATCTCTTCTTCTTCTCCCACTCTCTCGACATCACGCTGCGACAGCAGTACCTCGTCTCCTGCGGGATGTCCACGCTTAATCCGAATGCTGTCCCGTTCGTTCCAAACTTGAACCACCCTCCTCAACTTCTTGTGTCTCACTCACCTCGTTTCGTTCCTTGTCGTCCGACTGACTCTCAGGCGTGTCGATCTACAGCGCCTGGACCTACCTATACTCGAGCTGAACTTGATCAGCTCGGATGTCACAAGAACCTAATCGACGCAAACGAAGCGATGATCAAACAAATGCTCTGGGTCACTCGCAACGGTTCCTTTGGTCGATGGAGACAAGCGAAGAGTGTCACAGATTACGATTGGACCGAGTTGAGGGCTGTTACTCTCGAGTTGAGTCGACTCAAGCTCGAAGTCATTTCGTAGGTCGTCGCAAGCTGACTTGACTTCGTCTTCTTTTCGCGATTCGACAGTTTCACCACGACTCTCGTCCTCTCTGATCGAGTCGTTCCAGGACCTGGTTGCGCAAGAATGAAAGAGTACTACGGTAGTCGAACGGTCAACGACGTCGTCGATTTCAATCACGCTCTCTCGATTTCCCTCGACGGAAAACTCGTCGACGTTGATAAACTCAAGCAGAAGGGACCGAGGATGTACGCAGATCGTTTGATTTTGGCGTTTTGGATGGAGGTGTCGGAGGATAGGTGCAGCGCGAGAGGGGGTTGGAGAGTTCAGCATGCGATCTTGAGGTGTCTCGAATGAATCGACGATTGGAGTCGATAGAAGCGATGAGAGTGTCTTCGAGAGTGTTGTGTGTGGTAGTGGGAGCAGGCCGAGAGACGAAGAGCGTAAGTTCATAGAGGAAGCTCTCAGAATGAAAATCGTCAACTAGGAGACTAGGAGACGAGTCTCAATTCGGGTTTCGAACTTGAAAGAGAATTACAGCGAGAAAACGGCGGGATACAGACGACATGTGAGCGACAACGAAACTGATAGGTAGAGAGAACGAGGGTAACTAGGGAAAAGAAGAGAGAGAGAAAGAGAACGACGATGAGCGAAGCAGTTCCTCGAGTAGAGTCGAAGGCGAGAAAGGAGCGCACCTAGGGTATAAGAGAGAGGCACAGGAGCATCGAGGACGTCTGCTTTACCGAGTATAGGGGATGCCTGCGAAGGAGAACATGGAAAGAGGACAAAATCGAAAACGTCAATTTCTGAGCGTTCCAGAAGAGATAAAAGCACGAAAACTAGCTTACCGTTCGTCGTTTTTTGGAATCTGTCATACAAATTGCTCATTCGGCCAGCATCACCTACTAGTTCCACGTGTAGAAGCGATAGATACTTTCCCAAGGAACAAAGCGAGAGCGGCAGAGAGAAACTGTCGAGGGAACGAATTCAAGTCGGCGGGACTCCCTCCTTGGGCGTTGTATGGTCGGGGCTCAATCTCAAGCGAGGGGTGAACATGATCGAAGTGGTGGAAGGAGAGAAAGAGACGAATTCCGCGCCGTCATCGAACTTGATCTCTCTCTTTCACCTCATCAACTCACCGCACTCGAATACGACACACCGAGAACAACAAGAACTACAGGAGAATCTTATCAACCGGTCGCGGTCGCTCGACGCCGCGAAAGCGACTCAAGCGACTTCATTTCTTTCATCTCTTCCATCAACCACTCTCATCTCTCGAATCCGCTCCGACGATGCCAGCTCCTCGAGGTACAAATTTCTGCGCCGAAACAAATCGCAATCGACTCAACGACGAAGCGACGGCGGCTCTCGATGCATTCAGAATCGCTTGGCCCGATCTCGCTCTCTCCCCTTCCGCCGGATACTGCTTGGGACCGAAGGGGGAAATGTGGGACAAGCCCTGTGAACCTGAGTGCAGAGTTCGACACCCTCAGCCCGGACGCTGTTGTGCTCACGGAATGAGGGACTTGACTCATGTGAACTCGAGCGATGGCAAGAAATTCGGTTATTGGAAATTCATGTGTCGTGTCTGCACCGCTCTGTATGCCTCTCATGTACGTCCCACTCGGCAACTGTCTCCACTCCCGAACACTATTCATAAATCTTCTTTCCTTAGCGGCGTTCGGTTCTTCGTCTGAAGGGTATCGTTGAAGGAACGGGTCGGGATACTGGCGAGGCGAGGGTAAGTTCAGTACATTATGTCTCTACTTGTACTTGACGTTGACAAGCCATCTTCCCTCACAGGTCGAAGGAGTACTCGGAGATCTTCGACGTTTGAAAACTATGACCGCCCTCAAGGTCAAGCGCGAAAATCAACTTCCGCCTGACTCAGCCTCTTCCAAATTCGTTTCAAACGATGTTACGAAGGAGAAATTGATGTCGTTTCATCTAATCGCTCTCTCAGAAGGCCAAGCTGCTGGAAGTCGTTTCGGCAAGATTCTCTCCCTGGCTGAACAAGCGAACGTGCTCAGGTCGTTAGATGGGAAAGCGTACTGCTACTACACTTGTCAACTTCTTCGTATTGGCGGTCTGAGCGATTACGACTCTGTAAGTTGACTCGCTTATTGCTGAACCGCTCATTCACTGAATCCTGTTCGATTCCAGGTCTCTTTCGATCGAGTCTACCCGCATCTTCCCTACGATCATCCGAATCAACTCGTAGTGCCTACCTCTCGTGCTTTGAACGAGTGAGTACATTCATTCTCCTTCACCGACTCTCCCTGACTAATCTTTGTATTCGGCAAGACTCTTTGGTACTCTCTCTCCCGACAACCGTTCCCTACTTATCGCGATGTTCCGACACTACAAGAAATACCGTGACTTCAACGAATCTCCTAGCTCGTCAAAAAAAACGCCTTGAGATCTTCAAAAACCGAATCGCGCGAATCGCGACGACTCATCGTGGTAGTACTGATCGTCGCAACAGAGGACGCTTGCGAGACGGTCTCGAACCAATTCCTGCGCCTTGGACCCCTTCACACGCGTGGAAATGCTTTGTCGAGAGGCAAGGTCGAGACGAGATTTTGGGAGTTTCGGTTATCGACACGCCCCTTGTCTGGGAAATGGGGTTTGACCGGTGAGTCTTAGTTCCTCTCTCGATTTCTCGATACTACTCTTTACTAACGGATCTACCTGCTCCAGTAAATCCGACGATCTTCCTTACAAAGAATCAGAGGTCATGATTTCGATGCTCGCTCTTAATCGATGCAAAGCTACTTTCAGGTGCTTCAAGACTGCTGAACGACTCGAAGCGAAACGTGAAGAGAGAGGTGATGCTACTGTTGAAGATACGATCAAAGGCGTGATGAGAGAGTGGGTTGATCAAATTTGTGAAGGTTTCACTCGAACTACTCGTGAGTAGTGTTTCTCTTGCCGTTCGCAGCTGTCTGTTGACGCCTCGTCGAGTTCACTAGCCGAGATTGATCAACGACTCAAGGACCTCAAGGACCGTTCTCTCTGGACTGGACCAGACGCCATCGTTCCGTTCATCAAGAGTCTCCGAGGAACCTCAGACGATTTAGACTCCTCGAGCGATATTGAGGACGAAAGCGATTACGATAACGATAGCGAAGAAGAGGATGAAGATGACGAAGATGACGACAGCGAGGAAGAAATGGAGGAAGACGAAGATGAATGAGAACTTTCTGTATCGTGGTTTCGGCGTTTCCCTTTTTTCTCTGTCAGTTCAATTTCCCCATCGCAATCGCAATTTCGTACACTCCTCTCTGTCAAGCTGAAGCTACGTAGATAACGACGAACGTTGAGAAAGATCGCTAGAGAGCCAACATTGCAAGAGAAGAACTTCCAACATCCGAATATCGAACACAGCGAGAGTCGCAGATCTCTACACAGGTATGAGCTGAGTATATCCTGTGACCGCGAGAAGGCAACACCGGCTTCGGGAGAGCGATCTCTCTTCTATCTCTCCGACATCACCCTTTCTCCCTCGCTCGATCTCTCCCCGTCCATCTCTACCGTCGGAGTGTAGATCAAGGAGTACACCGTGAGGACTACTATGGTCAGCTGCAAGAAAAGACGAACGGTAAGCTCTTTCTCAACCTTCAAACACCTCGAAACTCGAACTAACTGCGATTTCGTTTCTCCCTTTCTCTCTCCCTCTTCCCCCTCTCTCTCTCTCTCTCTCTCGCGCTCTCTCTCGCAATAGGTATCCCTTACGCTCGCTAGTACCTTCTTGTTGTATGTACTCCTTTATCCCCGTAGTTCCCTTGCATCAGAAAGGCTCGAGCCGAGAGTTTCTCGAGACGATTCACTTTCGAAGCGAACGATTCCTTTCAATCGCTCGTATCGACTCGAGCGACTCGAGCGACGTAATCGCTCTCGTACTCGCGTTCACAAGCACAGCGTAAACAGGTAAAAGGAAGAAAGCGTTCTCGGAGTCGCTGCGAGATCGGCTCGCCGCCGCTTTCAAATTCGGACAACTTTCACGCTTCTCTCTTCTCTCTTTCTTTCTCTCGACCTCGAATTCGTCGTTTCTCAAGGTTCCGACGCACTACAGTTTCTCGAAGACCTCTCGACGACCAACAACAACCTTCATTTCGCTCGCAAAGAAGCTTCAACGCTCAATTGATCTAGCGAATTCCTTCATATTTCTCGCTTCTTCTCAGCCTTTCGAGACATTTAGTGAGCCCTAATTCTTCTTATCGGTCTATAGATGTACTCTATGAGAGCGAGTGTCTCGATTTCCCTTCCTAGAGGGTTCAATCACGAGTTGAAACTGACTTGGATTCGCTTTCCTTACAGACGTGAAAGATGCCTCCGATCCGCCACTACTCGACCTCTGCGAACACGGTAAGTATCCCGTCCCTCAATCTGTAACGGTTCTCGAGGGTCGAAAGAACTAACTTTGAATCGAGCGATGGATTTTCGCAGAAAGTAGTAAGGCGTAACGCTGTACAGCAGAACAAAGGACCATGGGGTTCATTCTTCCCGAACGCTGTTTCACGTCGCAATGTTCAACCTGACACGACCGATAGAGGTTTTGGCAGTGAGTAGTTTGCGTCTCTTTCGAGATTCATCTCCCTCCAACTTCGAGTGACGTGAGCTAACCTGCGACATCCTCTAGCGTATGAGTTTGGAGGCCTTCTTGCTACGCAATTCGAACATCTCGAATCTTCAATCAAAGACCGTGAGGTTTCGCTGGTTCGAAGCGACCGAGCTGATTATTCCTTCTGGTACGTGCGGCGTTTTGACTGTCGATTCCTCCTCCCTCACTGATAACTCGATGCCTTCGCTAGTCTCAAGAATCACAAGAGTTGGGATAATCTCTTGTTTTTCAACAATTCGAAGAAGAGCTCGGAAATGCTCAACATCCTCAAGATTGGATCCGATCGAGGTCTAGTCACGGTGCAACCCTTCTGTGGTCGCACGGGAGTGAAACTTTTCGCAACCGTCACATTCTCCGTCTTCCTCTCCCGTTCCGACAAAGTCAACACCATCATCGCGAACCTCCAGTTACAACGCTCACTCGACGACGCGACTCACAAGAAAGCCTTGGACACCTTCACCGTGATGAAGAGCCTCTGGCCTAGCTGCCCAACTGCTCTCGAACCGATCCTCTCGGCACAAGCACCGCATCAAATCGGTCCTTTCCGCGGAATGAAACCGTATGACCAAGTTGTTAAAGTGAGCCTCTTTGGGGGTTTCTCTCCTTGACGGCACGATCTTTGGCTGATCCAGCTCGGGTGACGCTGTCTGTCTCTCACTTCAGCTTCTCAAGAAAAAAGGATTCAGCGGAGAAGAGCTTTTCGCTTTTACCGAAGACATTGAGGTCGGAAAGCCATTGGTCAGTCTCCTCGTCCGTGCACTAGCAGCGAATTAGGTCACTCACGGTCAACCTTCGACTCCGTACACAGAAAGGTCTGCTTCCGAAAGATTTCACGAGTCACCTTGACGATAGGAGCAAGTTTTTCTGGAGAATGCGTAACTCGGAACCCAATGCCGTTCGTTCTCTCACAAGAACCTCGATGAGGACATAAAGTTAATCTCAGTCGACTCCTTAGGTCATCATCGTCGCTAGAGGTCGAACCCTCGTAATCGAGCACGATCAGGCGGTGAGCTCGGTTCTTTTCTCTCTCGACGGCGGGGGCCTTTGAGCTGACTACTAGGAAATTAGCTCGATTTGGAACCGTTCGGATTCCGATTGAACGAAGGACATACGTTTGCGACAACGATCGCCGTTCCCGCGAACAGGCGTGAGGAACTTCAGAGCTTCATTTTTCACCATGTCAGTTCTTCATCGCTTTGATCTCTTTCGCGTCTCCAAGTCCTGACAAGCTCTCGCCTAGTTGAAACGCCCCTCGCTCGTGATCACCTGCTCTGCGGCTGGAAAGTGGTCGCGAGAACATTTCTTCGATCGAGATGACGGAAAGAAAAGTTTGTTGGGAAAGAAATGGAGGAGTAACCAGTATGCGTGGTAGATAGAAAAGAAAGAGCGTGTTGCAATCGCCTGTGTTCCTGTAACTTCCCTTCCGAAATCCGTTCGGATTTGTTCGAGAAAGAATGAGATTTGGAGCTCAATACTCGAGTTTACGGAGCAGTGTAAGAGAGAGATAGCTCCGACCTCGCATCACAGTAAGTAGCATGCTGTCGGAAAGATGCGTTCCTCTCGCTCTCGTCGAACCCGGTGTCGCGAAGAGCCGATGATACTTCTTTGCGAGGCAAGTTTCGGGGATACGGAGGAGATTGGATAGACGACACAACAAGAGAAGGATACGAGACTGCGCACTGTCATCAACGAGTATATGGAATTCCTGCCCGCCGAGAAGAGACGGAGAGTCAGCGTCGGAACGGGAAAGAAAAGAGGAAATCGGTTGTTCCCCTTCCTTGTGCCTGTCGAGCATTGATTTGAGGAGAGCAAGCGAGAGATAACTCACCATTTGTTGCGTATTGCTGTTCGAGATCGAAAGGAAGGCGGAAGAAGGAGAAAAAGAGAATGCATGAAAAGAAAAGTTCGTCAGGTCCGAATTCGACGAAACGACGATAGGGATGAGATGCTCAAGTACAAACTGATCGTAGACTAGTGACATCTTGTTTTCTCTTGCGTCTGAAATGATTCCCATCATGTAAACTGCCGCATCCTTTTCCGAAAGATCGAGCCTAAATCGCTCTCTGAGCCTGTCCATAGTTGGTTCTCCCTTGAAGGACGGGAACTCGGCCGCGAGCATCTGAGAAGTCGTATGAACGATTTCGTTTGCGTAGGGTCGACAAGCTAAAAACGCTTTCACAACCAAGTCGACGAAAGTTCGGTAACCGGGTTCACCCATCATCACGACCATTTCCTTGCTCAGTTTGAACGAGTTCGGTTCGAATTTTATCCCTGGAAAACGATAGCGTGTGTTAGCGTTCAGAAAAAACAGAGAGAGAGAGAACGAAAAACACACCTCCAGGACCAATGTCAAATAGGAAACCGAAATCTAAAAAAAACGGCCCTCGAGTCAATACTCGAGGACCGCACATAGTGAAATAAAGTGAAGAGCGTACCGATATGAGTGATACAACCTCGTCCATCAATCATGATATTCCCGTTGTGACGATCCTTGATTTGAATAATGTAGCAAAGGAGCGAGTAGGCGGCCATCGATTGAATAAAGTTCGTCCTCGCCTTCTGGAATTCGATCGATTCGACGGGTCCATACTTGAGCGTGAAGAAACTGAGGAGATCATTGATTTTCGCTCGACCCATTTCATCTCGAGAAGTCGCGTTCGGAACGACATCAATCACTCCGCACTGTTCACTCACGCCATCAGTGACTCAACCCGAACGCAGGAAGACAAGTAAGAACTCACGCCAGGACCAGTCGCGGTAACTCGATAAGGAGTCACGAGTAGATCCAATCCGAGGGAATTGAAAATATTCTTATGCATCGCGATGATCTGTAGCGCGAGGACATCTTGTCTACAATCGTCTCCTACTTTGAAGATCGCCGATTGCCAAGTATCGTAGTCTTCCTTCTTGTTCGAACTCGATCCTTCAGCTTCTTCCTCGATTTCGATCAGTTCGTCTTGAGCGACGAGGTCGGAATTGTTTTGTCGTTCTCGTTGTCGTCGAACTTTGAATGTCGCCATGAAAGGAGCCTGTGAGAGGAGTTGTTTGACCGGAGAGTCAGCAAGCGAGCGTCTCTCCAAAACCCAAACAACTCACCTTCGCGTGACTCTGTAGAGGACGTCCAGACTTTCGATTGATATCGACGACGACTCCATCCGGATTACTCGGTAAATAAACTCCGACATCGACTTTGATTTTCGCCATTTCTTCATCGATCTTTTTCTGTTCATTCTCTCTCACGGCCATCAGTCTCTACCGTAAAATCGTGATTGATAGGAAGGGAGAACCCACCTTTTTCTCAGCTTTACTAGCCTTGATGAACGGTTTAAGTTTCGCCGAGATCGAAGTAACTTCATCAAAGAATGAGAATTCTCGATTATAGAAATCTTGAGCTTCTCCCGATAACGAATCGACAATCATATCCACCACTCGATCCAAGATAGGTTTCATCGGGTCCTCCTTTAGATACGGTCAAGAAATTACATCAGCTCGAGATTATTGCGAGTCCGATGAAAGTGATCTCTGTGATCGCACCTCTTCAGCGTCATCCCCTCGATAAGCGTTCGCTTTCATGTTCCAAATAATCTGATGACAGAACAACTGCGAAATCTTCGAAGTCTCAAAGATGAACCTCTCCGCATAACCTTTTTCACTCATCCCTTTCATCAGCTCCTCTTCATCCCTCTTCTCTGCAGCTCGAATACGAGGTGAGACTCACCTAGAGAATCGTTCCTGAGAGCTTGTACGACTTGCGGAATATAAAAGAACGTGATCCCAACCGGATGATGTTCCAACACTCGAAGTGCGTATTGAAGTAAGATCGAATCTCCTCCATATTTCGGGAACAGGAACCTTAGCGCTTCTGGGACCGTTACTGGAGCCCAGTAGAGAAGATGCTGTACAATCTCACTCCTCATCAGCTCGCATTCCTCCAGAAGAGGGAGAGAGAGAGGAGGGAACGAACTCGTAGTTTCGATCGAGATTCGCTTGGAATTTCATCGTCGATGAAAAACGCCAACGCATGAGGAGAATCTTGAACGGTCAAAGGATCGGCTCGAACCAATTCGGTTACTTCGTTCGAGAGTAACGGGAACTTGAAACGAGCGGGAAGGTGAACGACGACTTTTGACCATCTCTTCCAAGCGAATCGAGCGAGTTTGACGAGACGCTACATGAACGATTCGTGAGCTACAACACCTCCATCTGAGATGCGAGGGTTGGTGACTCACATCGGGAGAAGGAGAAGAGGAAGAGAGAATCGGTCCTCGTTTCGAATCCTGAGTTGGATTCAACCAGAGTTTGAGTCGATCCGCTTCGTCGTGCATCAACGTGATCAATAATTCCTTCTTCAGCGAGTGTTCCTCCTTGACTCGATTGAAGTTCGCTCGATCTGTTCGAGCAATTCGTCGTCGTCAAATTTCGAGCTACGAAGAAAACGCTCTAAAACGTGCGGGAAGAGACTGACCTGTGACGGATGTTGCCGAGCTAGTGACCGTTTCGTTGAGAGTAACGAAATCACTCTCGATAATCAACGTCAATTCCTCGACAGCCTGTAAATCCGCTTTCATCTGAATTCGATTCGTTCCAAAACTCCATCTGTTCACCAATTCCCCTTTCAGTCATCGTTTTCACACGGTACTGAGAGAGAGGGAATCGGACTAACGCAGGAGGTACTTCGAACCAATCGAACGCGGCATTGAACAGTTTCGTTCGGAAATTGAATTCGGCAATCGATTCCATTTCGCTTCCTTGTAAAACGCAGAATCCGAACGCGAGGAACCTGAACCTCAATTCCCTCGACAATGGGTGATGTCTATCTCACACACACTCAACTTCGAATCAGCTCGAGCGCCCTCAGTCTAGAGAGAGGAGAGAGGGAGAAAGGAGAACTTACGTCCAACTCTCGAGATTATCGAGCGATCTCGAAACGAGTCTCATACAAGCTAACGCCAACTCTTTACTCCTGTATCGGAACGCTTGAAACCGACTCGAAAGGAACTCGAGGATCCCTAACATTGGAGCGAACAATCGAGAAGCCAAGAGGTATTCTTTCGTTAATTGATTTTTGTCAGTCGGGGTAAATTGAGTTTCTTGATTCAATGGTGAGTCATTACTGTTCACACTCACTCTTTGATCAGTTCACTCGACTCGAGAGAAGAGGAGAAGGGGGACTCACTCGAGAGCCCTCGAAAATAATCCTTGACCTCTCTCAATCGATCCATTCCAACTCTCGACGACTTCCGCTATTAACCTACATTCGAATTCGTCCCTTTTCGAATCGACGATCCAAGTCCAAACATCCCTCGCGATTTGAATCGAAGCTTCCGTGTAAATCCTCACTGGTAACGAAACAACGAAGTGCAACAACTCTGAATCGGAGAAGGAGGATTGAGGCTCTTGAATTGAGGAGGATTTGACGAGTAATCCACCGGCGGAGAAGAAGAGATCACGGAGTTCAGAGAGCTTGTAATGGAGTTTGTGGTGAGAGAGTTGAGAGGAGAGATCGAGTAGTCGAGAGAAGATTTCTTTTCGACCAGCGTTACCTAGTAACCCGAAACGTCTTCATCAGTCGAAGCTTCTTGAGCGCCAAGTGATGAAGAGAATACGAGACTAACCAGATCTAGCAGCTTCACCACCAAAGTAACTTTTCGCCGCCAGAGTTTTCGCAAAACTCGCCGAACTATCAACGTTCCAACTTCCCCAAGCCGGTAATTGTGCTATTCTCACTCCTTCCTACTCATCAGTAATCGTCCCATTCCAGTCGAATAAGAGAGACGACTCACCACTCTTTCCATTACTAGGTGGCATTCTGACCAAATCCAATGCCACACTCTTCCCCATTTCTTCCTCTTCCTCCCTCAACCCCGGCATCATCCCCTGATCCCCTCCACCGTTAACCGGCTCAGAATCCTCGATGTAATGCATCAAGAGTCCCTTCATCGCTTCAGGAGAACGAGTCATTCCAGCTTTTAACCACGTTCGAACCGATTGATGCAACTCTCTCAATATTCGTTGTCGTAAAGGGTAATCGTCTGGAAGAGTTAAGGAAACATGTCGAGTTGAGAAAGTATAAGTTGGTGTGTACTGCTCGCGTCAATCTCCCACTCGAAAATCAGCTAATCGCTCGAAAAACGAAGAAAAAAGGATGAGAGCAGAGCTGACCTCGTCTAGGAATTCACTCAAACAACTCTTCCTTACAACCGTCAATAGCTCCAACATGATTCTCGCAGTTTCTCCTCCGTCAACCGTAACCAAACTCGGGAAATTCCCAAACAACTCGTTCAAAAAATTGTACGCGAGAGCTCGGACTTCGGGTTGAGGATTCGTCGTTTCGTACAATAACGCTTTGAGGGTCGAAGTAGTTTGTCGAACGGGGACGGAGTGAAGAGGAACTTGATGGGAGAGTTGAGAAATGTAAGTTAAGAGAACCTGTTCTCACTCGTCTTTTCATCAGTTCCCTTGTTCCTTCTCTGCTTCTCGTCAGTCAGTCGAAGAGAGAGCGATAGTGACTCACCTTTTCCGCAATTGATTTGAGACAATCCCCCATTCCTCCCCCTCCCTCTCCAGCTAAATCCTTGACCTTGAAATACTCGAAAACCATTTCAACCCTTCCCGCTCCCCCTCCTCCTCCTCCTCCCGTCGCCGAAGCTCTCAATGCTTCCAATCTCATAACAGTACTCAAAAACACCGCCTTAGGAGTTTCAATCCCTCTTATCAATCCAGCTTGGGAGGGTAACTCGGTTGCGAGGTCACCTCGGAGTGATTCGATCGAACGAACTCCTCCTGATGAAGTTCCTCCTCCTCCTGAAGACGAGTAGTTCTTGAGTAATCCATTAATCTGAGCCTCAATTTCGACCCAAACATCCCCTCCATTTCCCGATCCCGATCCCGATCCAGAACCCGAAACGAGCGTCGGAGATCTCTTCGCGATTTCCTCCAAACTCCTCCTCGTCTCTTTATCTTGTTTCGAGCTGAACAGGGAAGATAGTAAAGAGATGTACCAGAAACTTCTGAACAAGGCTCCTAACGTCGTTGTTGTCGTCGTCGTTGTCGTCGTTGTCGAACTCTTCTTCGCGGGTTCTTCGAGGGGTGAGAAATCGGATTGAATGAGGTAGGAAGCAAGGATCGGGAGGAGAGCTTTCAATGCTCCGATTCTCTGTTTTCGATCAATCCGTTCAATCTGCTGTCAGTATTCTCCCTCGACGAGAAACAGAACGAAAGAAAGATTGAATGGACGGACCCGTTCAGCAGACAACCGATGACCGCTCTCAAGATCCGTAGTACCTCGATGAACGAAAAGCGTCAAGAGTTCAATCAAGAATTCGTTTCCTAATTCCTCCTTCTTCTTCGAGGCGATCGTTCCGAGTTGATCGAAAGTCTTTACTGCCTGCTCGTACTCAGCCATTCCGTCTCAGCTCAGAACTCCGTCACTCACTTCGAAAAAGGGGGAAGAGCGACGTACCGCTCGGAAAACTGCTCCCTCTCCTTCTCCTACGTTCACGCCGTCTGATGAGCTCAAAACAGCTCCTCTTCCAACCGCTCCCACAGTCCTCCCAATCTCCTTGAAAGATTCCCTAGTTTCTCTCCTGCTGACTCCCTTCTTCGTCGAAATCGAAACGTCGACGTCGCATTCAACGACGATAGTTTCAGCGATTAAACCGAGTTCGTGTAAAGCAGCAACTAGGATTCGATCGTCTACGGCAGTAGTAGTCGAGGAGGATGAGGAGGAGGTGACGAGTCTTTGGAATAAAGATTGAGCGAGTTTGAGAGGTTCACCATCCACCGATTGAGTTCCCGTTCCTGCCGGTTTCTTAACGACGACGAGTGAGCCGTTATTACCGTTCGAGGTCGACGTGCTCGGAAGTGGTGAGCGAGAGAGTAGACCGATAGCGTAAACCAAATTCAAGCTTTGTCCAATTTTCTCCGGTTCGATTTCCCTCCCTCGTTCTCGTTCTCTTTGTTGTCGAAGCAGTGATGATGACCTATCGTCGATCGGTGAAGCGGGACTCGAAACGGGATATGAAGAAGTCGAGGAAGTCAAGAGGGTGAGGTGGTTCAAAAGGGTTTGAAGCGCCGAAAGCCGGGTCGAAGAATCACTCGGGATCTATTCGTTCCTCACCTCGTCGCGAGTCAGCGAGGTTCACGCTACGCTTCAGGGATTGCGGGAGAAAGAAAGGAAAGGGAAAAGGCAGAGCGTACGAGTTGAATCCAAGTCTCAACGATTTCCTCGACCAATTCCCCTGGTCCTTCTCCCTCTTTCTCCTCCAGTGTCCCGTCCAGACCGTGATTATCAAGTCGATACGGACCTCCCTGACTCTGACTTTGAGCCGAGCGTAAGATAGTCCATCTACCCAATTCCTCACTCCCCAATAAACCCCTGATCAACTCTCCAAACCTTCCCCTCGTCGGACTAGGACTGTCTAGCGTTCTCGTTCTCGTGCTCGCTAATCGTCGAATCGAGGTGAGAGCGGTTAATTGAAGCGAATGGGAAGTCGAGGCTTGAAGGGTGGAGGGAAGGAGGAGGGAATCGAGGATTTCAAAGAGTTTCGAATTTGGGTTCGACGAGGAGAGTGTGGAGGTGATTGTTGCGAGTTTCTGATACCACCATCGTCAACATCGAGATTCATCAGTAACCCTTCTACTGCCTGCGCGCGAGAGAGAGAAAGGGCAGAGAAGAGAGTAAAAACTCACGAGACACTCTTCGAGAACTTTCCCAGCTCCCCTCGTTTCATCCACCTCCTCCTCGTCCTCATTATCCAACCCATCCTCCCTGTTCTCTCGCCTCTCAACCGCTTCTTCAACCCTCTTAACGATCTCCTCCCAAACGTCCAAACTCCTCTCCCCCGTTCTTTGCGCGACGGTTCGGAGTGACTCTGTGATCGAGGTCGCCGAGGAAGAGGAAGCGGAGGTAGTCGAGAAGGAACTCGAACTCCAGTAGATCGTGAGTAATTCGAGACAAGTCGAGAGTCCGAGATAAGGCGTCAACAAGGAGTCATCATCATCATCATCACGGTAGAATTCCAAGACGGATTTAATCGCTCGAACTTGAGAGTCGTCCTCTTCTGAAGAATCGACATCGTTCTCGTTCTCGAGTGAATAGCGTCGTAGCACCTCACCGAGAGTATCGGAAGGCGAAGAAGATGGAGGGAAAGAGGGAAACGGATCCGTTGATTCGAATTTGAAAGTCGTCGTTTTGATCGCTCTTCCAAGTCCAAGAATCGAGGGTACGACGTGCAGTAAAAGCCTCTCACCTGTCAACTCTCAACTTATTTCAGTTCCCGTTCCAGAGAGAGATCAGAACTGAATGATGGGTGAGAGGAAAAACTGACCGTTCCTAATCGTATCTAAATCCCTCAACAACCCCTCCTTCAAGTCCCAAACACGCCCGACCAATCTCTCCTTCCCTTCCTTCGTCTGTGATGTAGAGGCGAGTGAAAGGGCCGCTTGAACGAGTGCGAAACTCAATTTATCGAAAATTGGAAAATCTACTCTCCTCTCTCTTCTTTTTATCAGCCTTTCCTTCCTCTCGCTCTGAGAAGTATCAGAGAGACTGAACCTGTTGATGAAGAGATCCTGAGAGACTCCCACTCAACTCTCCACCCTCTCAATCCTCCCATCAACTCGAGAATCTGTCGTTCGATTCCTTCTTCTTCCCTCTGACCAGGCGCTTTGAGTTGAGTAACGTATTCTGCAAAAGCGATGATACCTTCTATTTGATCGCTCGTCTAGCATTCATCATCACACCGCACACAGCACACAGAGGAAGTTGGGTTAGCTGGAACGGAACCCCACAAGAAAGGTCGCCGGAGTTTGAGTTGAGCGAGAAAGACAAAGACTCACCAAACCTTCGTCTACCGCGTCATCAGTTGAGCCGTTCTGATACCCATTGCCATTTGTAGAAGGGGAAGGTAGATCGAGTAAAGGAGTCGTCAAGAGTTGTAGGTCTTCAGATTCTTGTTTGGAAGAGGAAGAGGAGGAGGAGAGGTTCGTAGCGAGTGATTTTAGGACTTGGGAGTATAATCCCGCGCTATCTAGGCTATCCATCTCCTGTACTCTCTGTGTCGAGTCGGTCTGGTTAGTGAGAGGTGAGAGGTAGGAGCGAAACGACTTGTTCGTCACTCTACTCTCTCTCTCTCTCTCTTTCTCTCACTTCGCCTGACGACTCGACTTACGAGAAACGAAAGTAAAAGTAAGAATGGAGGAATCCAAGTTAACGGCATCAACCACTGCTAGTCAACTCGAACTCGCCCTTCTTTCAACTCTCGCTTCGACCTCGATCTCCTCTACCTCGTCCTCCTCTGACGCCGTTCCCGCTACCTCCTCCTCCGAAGACACTCGACCTCAAGGAGAAGAAGGAGATCAAGAGGATGGATACAAAGATGGAGATTTACCTGAATTCAGTGATCCAGAAGATGATGAAGGTTCGACAAAGGATGAATCACTCGCGAGTGGTGGATCGAAACTAGGAGGAGGACTAGGAGGAGGAGGGAAGGGATTACCACCTCGTATGATACCTGGAAAAGGCATGAAAGGGCCCGCAGGTCGAAAGAAGATTCCTCTCAGCTCTTTGAAAGCTCGTTTAACCGGCGGCGGCAGTTCATCGAATAAGGACAAGGACAAGAAACCCTCCCCGTCCACCTCTGAGGCTGCTCCTACGACAACCGAATCACCAACGAGTTCGACGAAAGGAAAGGGTAAATCTAAAGGACTCGATAAACTTTCCTCCTCTCAACTCGACCAAATCATTTCTAAATTCACTTCCCTGAACCCATCCCTCGCCTCTTCTTTATCTCGTTCCGAAATCCTCTCCGCCTTGTCCCTACTCCAACTCGACGAATCCGTTCTCCGAGGAGAGACTGGACTGATGGGTAAAGGAACTAAAGATACTGGTGGTTCCCACAAATTTTGGAAAACTCAACCGGTAGTACAACCTGAACAACTCGCTAAAGAGGGAGAGGGGGAGGGGGAGAAGGAGTTGAAAGAAGGTCCTTTGGAGAAAGATAAGAAGAAAGAAGAAGTTTCGAAAGAGGAGACAGAGTTACATAGGGATTTTAAATGGGTTACCGTAGATTTAAACGAGGGGAATCAAGTAACGTTCTCTCTCTCTCTTTTCTCCCTCGAACGAACGAAAGGGGCTGATGAGTATGAGTACGATGATCAGTTGAAAGAAGTTTACGAGTTGTTAACTCATCATTACGTAGAAGACGCCGATGCTTCTTTCAGATTCGATTATTCTCCCGAATTTATCGAATGGTACGTTCCCGTCTCTCCCTTTCTCTCATTCTCTTCTGTCTCCGGAGCGTTCCATTAAATTTGAAAATGAGTGAGACTAACGAAAACTCGAACGAATGACGCGACGACGCAGGGCACTAAAACCCCCAGGATACGTCCCCGATTGGCACGTCGGAATTCGAGTGAGAGAAACTGGTAAACTCGTTGGATTCATCGCTGGGGTACCGATAGATCTCAGAATTCGTGCCGTGTAAGCTCTCATACTCTCCTCTGTTTCTCTTCCTCGACTAATTCGTTTTCTCCTGTTTTCCTCGCTCTCTTTCTTCCTATCTCCTCGCCTACCTTCTACCTTTCTTTTCGCTCACAAATCTCCAAACACTCCTGAAACTCGCTCGCTCACGCTCACACTCGCCTCGTTCAGCACGAAACGTTGTACGGAAATCAATTTCCTAGTAGTTCACAAAAAACTCCGTTCGAAACGACTCGCCCCGCTCTTAATCACTGAAGTAACCCGACGTACTCACTTGCACGGGATATTCCAAGCGATTTACACGTCGGGTACGGTTCTCCCTACCCCATTTACTCGTTGTCAGTATTATCATCGAAACCTCAACCCTCCCAAACTCGTCAAACTCGGTTTCTCGGCAATCCCTCGAAACTCTACTATCGCTAGAATGTCAACCTATTTCAGAGTACCCGCGGAACCACAAATGGAGGGTTTAAGGGAATTAGAGAAGAGGGATTTGAAACAAGTTGGTCGGTTGTTGAGGAATTGGATGGCGAGGTTTGAATGTGCTCCCGTGTTGAGTAATAGGGAAATCGAACATGCTTTATGGTCTGGAAGGGGTCGGGACGTTGACGGAAAGAGGGTAGGACAGGTCGTTTGGACTTATGTTATTGAGGTAACGTTCTTCAAACTCCTTCTCCCTTCTCTCTCTTCCGATGCGAAGAAACTCGACTAACGTATTAAACCCCCTCGAGCGTAGGATCCTTCCTCTCATCGTATAACCGATTTCTTCTCGCTCTATTCTCTCCCCTCAACCGCCGTTAAATCCTCCCCTCTCCAATCTATAAACGCCGCCTACTTGTTCTACTACGCATCTTCTCGTACCCCTTCAACTCGAGAACTCGGGGATGGTTCAACGGCTACGAAGGTCGTTAATTGGAAGGATGAGAGTGAGGAGGAGAGGATGGAATTGAAGGAGAGATTGAAGGGAGTTATGGGGGATGCTCTCGTGGTCGCGCAGAAGGTAAGTCACTGATCTGAGTGAATACGATGTGTGTGATTGAGAGAGAGGCTGATTGAGTTAAAGGAGGGTGAGTAGAATGGATTCGATGTCCTAAACGCGTTGACTTTACAAGATAATTCATTATTCTTAGAGGATCTCAAGGTACGTCGTCGTCCCAGATCCCATCTTTCTCATTCCCTTCCTTGCCTTTCCTTTTCCTGAAATCATCTCTGACTGACTGAACGAATTTGTGTGATTGGTCGTGACATGATTAGTTCGGTCGTGGAGAGTAAGCACCTTTCTTCGTCTCTCTCCTTTCCTTGTCTCTCTGCTCTTTCTTTCTCTGATCTTTCCTTTTCGTCGTCAAAATATACTGACGTTACTTCTTCTTCTTCGTGTGAATTTCGGTAGTGGTTTCCTCAATTTCTACCTCTAGTACGCTCCCTATCTCCTCTCTCACAAAATCGTTCTTGTCGCTAACGCTAGAAATGAGTGTTTGTGCTCTGCTAGTAATTATCACACGAAACCAATCGAAGGAGGAATCGATCCTGCTTCGAAAGGATCTGGAATCGGGGTCGTTATGCTCTAAAGAAATCTCTCTCACTCACTCTCTGCCGTGTACTCACCACCAGCGAAGAGCGACTGTCTTGATCGGAGGGAGAAACGGAATTACTCGAGAGTGAAGCGAGGGAAACTGGATTTTTTTGCAAGCAGATAAGGTCGCGATGGATGGGAGGGATACAACATGACTTTTCGATATAGATACCCTATTACAAAGAATACGATGTATGATATGCTGCAAGCGAGAGAGAGACTTGACAAGATGACTTCTAGGAATAAGCTTTCTACGAGAAAATGCGAAATTTACTTTGAAGCGATGCGACGACGAGGAAGACCTGTGGACTACCGATTTCGCTAGTCGTGTACTAGGAATCCTATCAGACAATTCTCTAAGAGCGTCTCGTAATTGACCCATGCGTGAGCCAGCACTGAAACAAACGAAGGATTTGAGTCAGTTCCGACTTTTCTCTCTGCGTTCTTCTCGTCTCCTGCGTTCTTTCGCGGCGCAGAGGGAGTAGCGTAGCGAGAGGTTACTCACTGAATAATTGCGTAGCTGTGACCGCAATTCTCTCGTCAGTTAAAAAATCTCAAACTCTCGAATCTCAACGAAAAAGTAGTTTCCTCACCGTCCTTCCCACCTCCTCTCAACATTTCCCCTCCTCCCCCCGGATGAAACCTCAAAAACCTCGTAACGTTATAAACTTTTCCTCCATAACACTGCCAACAATCCTCCTCTTTATCATGCATCGCCAACTCTTCAACGCTAATTATTTTCAATTCCGTGATTCCTCCCTGCTCAGTATCGTTCTTTACATCAGCACAGGGGATGACAAGCTGGGAAAGGAGGAGGACGCTTACGCGTAAGTCAACAGAAGGATCTCGATTCAATTTGGCCCAATCTAATTGAGAAAACCCTTTTTCGACCCTCACCCTCGCTTTCTTCGGAGCTTTAACTACTTTCTGGGTAGTAGTCGGAGGTGCTAACGAGGAACTCGAAGGTTCGATCTTTATTTCTGGTAGATTAGGAGTTTCGTCTTCATCGAAAGAGGGGGATGTTGAACCATCTGGATCGGAATTCAATTGGAAAGAGGGAACTTGAGCGCGTTGCTGTGAGTGAAGGGAGGGGAATTGAACGGAGGTAGTATCGGGTTCGGCTATCGAAGAGTCCGTAAGAGTCATTGTAGGTGTCGGCGTTGAGGAAGGAGATGAGGAAGTGAGACCGATCGCGTTCTGTTAACGTTCTCAGTCGTCTAGCTCAGTGTAGGGGCTAAATCAGAGAGAGAACTCACTGTAATCGAGCTAAACATCTCGGAGTCGTGATGGTCGAGAGCAAGAGAGAGAGTCGTCGCTGAGTTTGGTTTCATCTCTTTCCCTCTCCCTTATCCTGTCACCCGCTCTGAATGCTCCATCAATGACGGTCCCTTCACTCCGTTTGCTATCCGAACAGATCCTACGTCCTTTCTGGTCCCGTACGTTTCCCTCTCTCTCTTCTCTCTTTCAACCCCCGTCATTGAACAAACCCAACCCTCTTCTCTCTGGTGAAATAGAAGTAAGGGATATAGGAGATTGTCCCTACGAGGTAGTCTCGAATTTGTTGAGATTGAGTACGGCGAATCAATTGAGTGAATTGGAGGAGAATTCACCTCATCTCTCAACACATACAAACGGTTCGTTATCCTTTCTCTCTCTCTCTCTCTCTCTCTCTCTCGCTCCCAGCTCCCTGCTTGCTCGAACTCGATTGAAGGGACTGATGAACGGGAGGTCAACGAATAGGTCTCTGGAAGAAATTATGCGTGAATGATTTCGTAGAAATTCGAAAACTTGTCGAAGATCAACAACTCCCGGCTTCCAGCTCGTCTGCCGCTCTGCTCAGCGGCGATGCCGACGAAGAGACGGAAAGTGATGCAGATGTAGGTGTATGTTGGAGGGATCGTTATTTCGAAGAAGAGGAAAAGAAACAAGTTCGTTCGCTTTCCCTCTCCCTTCTCTCAGGCAGAAACTGCTTGCTGACTCGCTAGCTCGTTCGCACAGTTGAAAATGCAACAAGTCCTCTCGAAACTCCGATCTCAATACTCTTCGTTATCCTCGGCGAAACAATCTCGTCAAGTACAAACGATCGATGGATTACGGTTTGAGAAACGTCGTAAACTCACTTCCCACTCTCACTCCTCCTCTTCCTCCTCTTCACGTGAGTCCCTTCTCCTTCTGCGAGACAAGAGAGATGAGAAGAGCTGATGAAGGAAAGATGGGATGATGCAGAGAGACCGAAAAGTTTATTACAAAAAGTTCGACAAAATTCAAAACAAATCAATTCGATTTACGCTCCCAAACGTCAATATCAACAACGTCGTCCTCCAGCTCCTTCGACGACAGTTAGAAAGGTACCTGCGATTACTACGGAGGCGTTCCCATCGACTGGGAAAAAAATCTTACCGATCCCGAAAGCCGCTCCTTCGAATAAAGGTCCTCCTCCTTTACCATTACCTCCACCTCCTCCTCCTCCTTCAAGTAGCGCGAAATCACCTCCTCCTCCTGTACCGAAACGACCAGTGATCAAGACTGTCACCCGGACGACAACTACTTTGAAACGTTCCTCGGCTTTATTGAATTCCCCTCCTCTTCGACAGACTTCCTTCTCTCCACCACCACCTCAACCAAGTTCATTCGAGGTACCTCCAGCGAGACCTATCGCTCAAATCCCCTTGAGAGCACGAACGGTTTCGACGACTCAACAACCCGGCCCTTCAACGACGACGAAACCTCTGCCTTCTTCTGCGGTGGGACCTCCAGCAGCGCGAACTCAAGTACTTTCGCCGCCTGGATCACCGCCTCCTCCTCCTCCTCTTCATACGAAACCCGTTGTGCCGCAGAGGAGAGCGTCAACGACAGGTGGATTGTTCATTCCGAAGAAACGATAACTTTTCTCCCAATTTTCTGTTTTCTTTTCGTTTTTTTTTTTTTTTTTTTGGCATTTTTTGTCTCTGTCCGTTGCTTGCTCTTTTGTTGTTGTTATCTGGAAATGTCTACCTTCGCTTTTATTTCCCTCTACGAAAAGGGAGACCTCTCGATCTCGAAGTGCTGCAGTACAATTTCGCCTCTTTCATCTCGAAAAACTTCTCCTTCCACCTCACGGACCTCGACCTCGACTTTCAGGATGCTGCGTGCTCGTTGTAGCGCAGTCTCTCCATTCGGCCAACGATCCTTGTCTACCGCCAGTCGTACTCCTCGATCTTCTTCTCGTTCTACCCCACTCCTCGGCCCATCTCTCCTTTTCCTCGCCCTCTCCGGCGGTGCCATACTCCTCACGACCTCTCGTGATGAATTATCAATGAAATCTGAGCGTCCTTTTGCGCCAACGGGCGATTTGAACGATGGGAAATCTAGAGAGAATCCGTTAACTTTCCTGTACGTCTTCCCATATCCCTCCTTCTCTCTTCCTTTTAGGTATCCTGCGCTGACTTCAGCGTGAGTGTGTGTATCTGTGGGTAGTTGGGGTCGTAACACCGATCTAGTCGTTTCACCTCCTCCTTCAACTTCCTCCTCCTCCTCTTCGTCGACTTCCTCGAGTTCGGAATTCGTCAAGAAACCACTTTCGTCTCCCTCCTTACTCTCACTCGGTGGAGTCCTTCGAGATTTAAAGCTTTCCCGTACATACGGAGTCGCGATCGACCTTGAAGGGGACGTTTATCAATGGGGACTCGGATTCAATCCCTCTTCTTCAAGTTCCTCCTCTTCGCTCTCTCCGGACGGTACCGGTACCGAAACGAGTGCGAGTGCAGGAGCTATTGAAAGGACTGTTACGGGGAAGGAAATGAGAGTTGTTGAAGCGACGGAGGAAGGTAAAGTGTTTGGGATTGATAGGAAAGGAGAAGTATGGGTTTGGAGTTCATCGAAATCACTCCAGTCTCCTCGTCTTCGAGAAGGAACGGAGCAGGAGGGAGGGAAGGCGTTGTGGTGGTTAGGACAAGGAACTTTATGGGGTGGAAAGAAGCAAGACAACGCGGTCGACTGTCTGAAATTAAGAACTGATTCTCTGCTCCAAAAAGGGGAAAAGTACGTTCTTTCCTCTCTTCCTCTCTGCCTTCTCGCGCGTGCTGACTCCGTCTCGTTCGAGCGAGAACAGATTCGTCTCGTTGTCAGCCGGAGCATCCCATCTCCTCGCCCTGACCTCTCACGGTCGTTCGTTCTCGCTCCCGCTCTCCCTCTCGGCAAACACTTTTGGACAACTAGGAGTTCGTACCGTTCACCTCTTGACGCCACGTCATCCTGCATCGGCTCCTACTGGATGGGGTTTAACGGTGAGGTTGGAACCGGATGAGAGGTTGAACGAAGTTGGAAGGGATAAAGATCGGAGGATTCAACCTCCTAAGAACCTAGATCCTTTATTGCTGAATTCTGCAACTCCTCCCTCTCGAGCGAACCCACAACCTCCTTCTCCTACTATACCCTCCCTTCCTTCCGCCTATTCTCAGGAGGAAAAGGAACGACAACCTCTCGTCCTCCACTCTTCGCCTTCAGAACATTCTCTCCTAGAACGTTCAATCGATTTCTCGACCACCTTACACGAGATCCCTCCCTTGAAAGGATTGTTCGTGAAGAGTTTGAAAGCGGGTAGGAATCATTCATTGGTACTTTTGGGAGGGAAACAGGATGGGAGAGTGTTAGGGTTTGGAGCTGGGAATTATGGACAACTAGGTAAAGTTCCAGCTTTTCTCCGGGTTTCCAACCTTCTGTTGTCGCTGCTCCGCGTCGAGTCGAGTCGAGAAGCCAAGAGAACACAGCAGAGCTGACGAAAGCGAGAGAGCGTTTGAGCAGGACTTGGCCCAAGTTTGAGTTATCCCTCGATTCCAACTCCTACCGAAATCCCCTTCCTCCGATCCCCCGCATACTCCTCACTCAAACCAACCTCTACGAAATGTCTTTCAATCGAAGCGGGTGGGAATTTATCTTATTTCGTCGTTGAAACTGAACGACCTGGGAAATCACTCGGTTCTTCTCTTCGTAGAGAGATAGATCTCCTCGCTGTACGTTTCACTTTCTCTCTTCTTCGTCTCATCTGAGGTTCGATGAGGGTGCGCGATTCTGTCGTGAGCTGATTTTGATGTAAGCGGTACAGTGCGGTCAAGGACAATTTGGAGGATTGGGGAATGGATTATGGGCGCATGCGACCCATCCTTTGAGGGTAAAGACAGTATCTGGTCTCACTGAATGTACGTCTCCTCGTTTCTTTCGTTCTTTCTCCATTTCCTCCCCTCTCGTTCGCTCGCTTTTCTCTGTCTCTTTCTCGATTCGCCCATGCAAGTTTCGAGCAAAAGGTGAGCTGACTCAAGTTGTTGAACGAGTGATTTTATAGGGAACGAATCCCTCGGACGAGTCGAGCCAATCTCGATTAAATCCATCTCAGCTGGAGAAACTCACGTAGCTGTTGTCCTCGTGAGTCTCTCTCATGCCACTTTTTCTACTATCTATCGGGTTCGACGGGCTAAAGAAAAGAGAATGAATGAATAACTGATAAAAGAAAGAGAGAGGACTGTAAAACAGGATAACGCCGTAACTTTCCCCGACGGTTCGAAATTCGGTAGAGACGTGTTTACGTTTGGTTCGAATGAATTCTACCAAGTAACTTACCCTCCTCTCTTCCTTTTTTTCCTTTTCTCCGCGGCGTGAAACTGACGAACTTGTAAGTGTCGCATAGCTCGGGAATGGTAAACGTGCCTCCCTCGCAACTCCTCAACACCTCCCTCCCCTCCCTTACCCTTCATCTTCATCTTCATCCGCGGCACTGAAACCCGTCCTCGGTCCAAACGGTGAGAAACTACCACTGATAAGTAAGGATAAGAAGGAAGAAGAGAGTTTATCAAGTGGTACTACGAGTCCAATGCCTCATAAGAGGTTACAACGTATGTCTCTTCGTTCACCCGTATTCCGTGCTACGGTCGTTTGCTTCGAAACGCGAGATGAGCTGACTAGATACAAATTACTCGTACTCGTGAGTATAGTGGCGACAGACCTCCCTTTACCACCAGGACTAAGCAAGAAGAGTAAGAATGGTGGGAAGACGAAAGTGGAAGAAACGGTAATTACGGGGGATTCAATGACTGGGGTTTATATGAGGATCGTAGAGGAGGATCAGTAGAGGAGGGCTTAGTTGCGCAGGTAATGGTGAATGGGAAAATTGTAGCATAAGGGTTTCTCTCGAGAATTGAGAGAGCGAAAGGAAAGAGAAGAGAGGGAGCAGAGAGAGAGAGAGAGAGTATAGCAAGAGATAGACGGTAATTCGGGTTCTTAGCAAGGTCTGAAGTGAGTGATAGGACTTTCGAAGTTCTCTTGAGTATCAGGAGCGAATGAGAGGAGAGATCGAGGAAGAGAGGACGAAGAGTCTGATTCGCGAGAAAACGAATGAACGACTTCATCCGGACCGAACTCGTGACGACCTTCAGACAATTAGGAGAGTTCTTGAAGACTTGACGAATATGCCAAGCGAACGCTTACAGGCTGTCGTCGCTGGTCGAGCTGCCGCGAGGAAATCAAGTGAAGTCAAGTTTCGTCTGAGCGAGAAGTTTTGGGAAGACAGTTCCTCAATCCGCATCTGACCATTCGTTACGGAGTGAGAACGCGCAGCGGACTAAGACTGGGTCGAAAGCAAGCCGACCTTGGCGCGAGGGATCAGGAAATTTCACTGCTTTTTCTGAGATTGCACAAACAAAACCGTTTCTTGAGACGACCGAGAGACCTATAATACAGCAGCGATTGGGGAAAGGAGGCATTGCTTTTTAAGTGTACCAAGTTGGCTGCACCCGTCCTCAAAACAACTCATCAGCTCTCCGTCTCGATCTTCTTCAATCTCCCTCAAAAAGCGAAAATGACTCACCTCCGGAATCTCCCCTTTCAAAACCCATCTCCCGACCTCTGCTCTCTTGTGCGCAACCGGATCGTGCAAAGTGTGAGTCCTAACGTTCTTCCAGAAGTGTTCGAACCCAGCTTTGAACGAAATCGAACGAGCTCCTAGGACTTCGTAAATCCTACAACGGGGATCTCCTCCTTCGTCAGCACGAGAAAGCGAGTATGGGAAGGGAGGAGAAGAGCTTTGACTCACTGGCTGGTAACCTCGAGCGCCAACTCAGTCGAAACCACTTTTGCTCCCGCAATTCGAACGGCAATTTCACCTCGATCTTGAGCAGTGAGGGAGGAACGATCTGGACGAGTCAGGAGGGTGGAAATGGAAGAGGCGAGGGAATCGACTTGGGATTCGAGTGACCAGAGTTTGGATTGGAGGGTACCGTAGATTTCCTACGAACGACGTTTTGGGGTCAGTTTTCAGTCTAGAGGGGAGGAAAGGAGATGAGAGGCTTACTTGAATGTAGAACTCCTTCATACGAGAGAACGTTCGAGTCAGCCAAGGATGAAGGAAGGAAAGAGAGGGAGAAAAGGGTGAGTAAAGACTCACTTCGTGACCTGTCGATTTGACGTCCCCTGCGAAAGGCCACGCTCGAGTATTCGCAACGGTATATTTCGATGCTTTCTCGAGTGCTCCTTGTGCGATTCCGAGGTAGAAAGAAATGAAGAAGAGTTGAATCGCCTGATCTCGCAACTCTATTTCAGTTTCAATCGCTCATCGGAACTGAGAGAGAGAGAGGACTGACAGGTAAAAGAAGCGTATTGAACGCTCCCAAGGAGACAAACTCTTTCTTCTCGTTGAACCCTAGAGCCGCGGACCAAGATACCGAAACGTTCGTGATTGAGATTGAACCGGATTGAGTCCCTCTCATTCCTAGGACATCTTTCCAATCGTCTCCGTATTTGATTCCTTCTTGTTTCGACTCGGCGATCGCAAAGACGTGAGTCTTCCCATCCTGTGTCGTCCCACAACATCAGTCAATGGCCAGAAGAAAGAAGAAAGAAGGGAGAAGGGAGATGACGAACGGGTAAAACTCCCTCCAAAACGGTCAAATCCGACACTTTCGATCCAGTCGAGAACGCTTTCCTCCCATTGAAAATGATCGATTCCCCATCCTCACTCTCCGTGATCGCTAGATCGGAATCCCTTGGGTTTACTGCAGCTCCATAGAAAAACTTCTTTTCGATGTACCTCCTTTGCTCTCGTTCGATTTGTTCTTCCGTTCCTACTACTAGTGCCGTCCAGCTAGATCATCTCTTCTTCCAAGTTAGCTCACGCGTTCAACAAGACCGAGAGAGAGAGGAGAAAGAGACAAACCTCCAAAGGTAATGGTAAGCCAACAATTGACCCAAACTTCCATCTCCCCTCGCGACGATCCTCACCAACTGATACCCGGTCTCGGGTGTCTGTCCACCTCCTCCCCATTCCTTCTTTCCCAGCGCAGTGACCAACCCAGAATCTTTCAACAATTGAACTTGTCTGTAGGGTACCTCGTTCGCTGCGTCTCGGACATGGACGTCGAGAGCTAGGAAGTCGGATACCTCCTTTGCACGAGCGTAGAATTCGGAGGTGGTGGAAGGGGAGGAAGAGAAGGAGGGATATTCGATTTGAGAGGAAGAAGACGAGGTCGGATTGGAGCCGTTCAACTTGAGCGAGGCGAAAGAGCTAGGTGGTTCATAGGTCTGAGAGTCGACGGAAGGCATTCTCGTGTAGTGTTGAGTGAGATGGAAGCGATTCGAGATCAAGATTCAAAAGTGGATTCTAAGCTGTTCTCGAGGGAGCGGGGGAGATAGAGTGATACGCAGTTCGAAGCACGAAAGAGAAGTACCGGTTGCGACATGTCGAGGAAATCGAGCTAGGACAGATAGTGGGAAAGAAGGAAATCGTCGAAAAAGCTCGCAATCTTTCGCAATTTCGAGAGGGACACTTTCGCTTCCAACTTAGCTCGTTCGGTCCTACATAGCGTTACTTTTGACAAAGAACGTGCCGCGCACTCTCGTCTCGCAATCAAGGTCCCAAATCGCGTTTCTCTCAGTCCGCAGCACAGAGAGAAAGCGAATCTTCGTACTTCCTCATCGTAGCAGCTCACTTACCAAGACGTCCACATTCCAGGAGCACAAATGTCTACATACGCTGCACTACCCGAGACTCAATCTGCCTTGCTCGTTCACGGTCCCCGACAGAAGTATCAGCTCTCCTCAATCCCTGTCCCCTCGCTCAAATCCGACGATGAAGTTCTCGTTCGAGTCGAAGCGATCGGCCTTAATCCAGTGTCAGTGCCCATCTCATCTAATTTGAACAGAATCAGCTGATGAAAGGACGAGAGCAGAGACTACAAATCAGTTCTCTATAACTTTGCGCTCCCAGTGCTTCCAGCACTCAACGGTCGAGACCTAGCCGGTACTATCGTCTTCACTGGTCCTTCAGTTGAGCGCTTCAAGGTTGGAGATCGAGTATTCGCCGTATCGACGAATTGTGAGCTTCTCCCTTTCGCTTGGGACTTCCCTTAGCTGATGTCCGAAGTGCGATAGATCGAGATTACCGTACTTCATCGTTCCAACAATACGCTGTAGCTTCTTCCCATTGTCTAGGTCTTGTTCCCCCGAACGTAACGATCGAACAATCTGCAGCTCTCGGTTCGTCTCTTGCTCCTTTCTCCTGCGATTCGAATGCTGATATTTCGTCGGGTAGGTGTCGGAGCGTCGACGGCCGCCATCGCTCTTTCGAGTGCGTTGGGTATCAAGATTCGAGATTTCGCTTCCTCCGAACTCGGAATCGGAAGTGAAGGAGAACTTGATAATTCGACTCTTCCTCCGTCAATCAAAGAGAGGGATTATCTACTCGTATGGGGAGGTGAGTCATCCAACATCTCAGATAGAGCAGCTAGAGACTCACCAGTCGAAATCGAGCAGCTTCTTGCGTTACGGGCTATTTCGCTTGTCAGTTCGCTCGATTGGCCGGGTTGAAGGTAATCGCTGTTGTGTGCGAGAAGAAACATGGCGATCGGTTACGTGCTATCGGAGTCGGTACGTCCCTCATCCCCTCTGCCCCGTGTGATCGTAGCTGAGAATGTGTCGAGAGAATAGAACACGTTATCGATCGTCACGACCCGACCCTCGCGGTTTCCCAGATCCGTTCCCTCACTTCGAACAGCCTCAAATACGCGATTGATTGTGTCGGGTCCGAAACGGCTGGATTTGCTCAGGAGGCGTTGACGACGACGGAGAAGAGTTGGATCGTCGGTTTGTCGGGTTTGCCCAAACAGCTGAGACCTGGAGTCGTCGGTCATTCAGTCGTGAGTCTATGTCCTTCTCCTTTTCTTCGGGTTGTACTGATGGAGCATTGTGAGGAGTAGCCGATCAAAACTTGTCATTCGAACCCAAAAGTCGGAGCGGGATTGATGAAACTGATCGAAGACCTACTGAGCACGAACGAGCTCGTCCTTCCCGAAATCACCGTCATCGAAGGAGGTCTGGAAGCTGTTAATGTGAGTCCCCTCGTAGCGTTGTCGTCGAATTCGCGAAGTGTTTGACGACTTTTGCGTTTTCGAACAGGACGGACTCGAAAAGCTTAGGACTGGACAAATCCCTTTCGGTCGGATCGTGATCAAGTCGAACTGATCGCGTGGAGTGTGTATATAGTCTGTTCAAGCCGTCATCGGGAAACGTCAGGAGGGAGAACCAAAAAGGAGCAAGGAAGATATCATTTTTACCTGTCTGTTTGATTCGCGCGGTTCCTGAGATCTCCGTCTGTAATCTGTAGTACCTTTGATGATCTTATTGACCTGTCCGAAAGGGCTGAAGAGCGTAGAGAAAGATCTGAGGAGTAAAGAGCGATGAAGCGAATCCCTGAGTCGATGGGCTGACGTAGCGGGATCCCGAGCGGAGTAGCGTTCGCTGTACTTGTCTTACTGGCTTGAGCTGCTGGGCGCAAGTCGTTTCCTGGTGGTTTAAAGGAGCGAGAGGGAGAGAATCATCTCTCAACTTCTCTCCACCAACTCAGCACGACCACTTCGCTCAGATGGCTCTCATGCGGTGCATGAACAAGCTATGAGCTACAACGCACAGCGAATATTCGGCTCCGACAAGTGAGTCCTGCTAACCATCTTCTTTCTCCTCTTTGTTTTTCGAGCTGACTTCGCGTCTCAGCAGTCTCCGCAGCGCTAGAAGACGTGCGCATTGATATACAGGCGAATCGGATGCCCAAACGACCGAGCTAGGAACCGATTCGGGAGTAGTATCAAAATCGTGCGATTGCGTCTTCGGTTCTAAAATCTCGCAACCTGTTTCGCAATCGTCAAACTGAGGGGAACCTCCGACCGATAGCGCGAGAGCTTCCGTATTCTGGTACTGTCGAAACCCAACGACTCCCTCTCGCTTCAACCTCACTCAGATCGCCTTCCAAATATGCCCGACGCTTCCTCCCGCACTCCTCTCTCATTCGGTTTCTGGGTCCCTTCGATCTCTGGCGGTCTCGTCGCTTCAAAGATCCCTTCGACGACGGGATGGTCCCCTGCTTACAATCGAAAACTCGCTCAAACGGCAGAGGAAGTTGGGTTCGAATGGGCTTTGACTCAAATTCGATTCATGGCGGGATATGGAGCAGAGTTCCAGCATGAGAGTGTCGTGGGTCTCCCCTATTTCTTGTCTCTGCGAGATTGAAGCTGATTGTCATGCGGCGTGGACAGACTTTTACTCAACATCTACTCGAACATACGAAGAAGTTGAGGGTTGTCGCTGCGATTTTACCTGGTACCTGGTGAGCCTCCTCTATACCTCGACTCATTTGCCACTCATGTAACTTACGCCTCTCGCACCCTCGCTCGTAGGAACCCCCTTCTCGCGGCGAAACAACTCGCAAGTATCGATGCGATTTCGGATGGACGAGTCGCGGTAAATATCGTTTCGGGATGGTTCAAGACGGAGTACACGAAGCAGAATCAACCTTGGCTCGAACATGCCGAGAGGTATCGTCGTTCGGAGGAGTTTATCGATGTGCTTAGAGGATTGTGGACGGAGAAAGAGTTCACCTATCGAGGAGATTTCTGTGCGTTCCCACTTCGACTCAATCTCTACACTCTACACAGAAAGAACTGACTCGCTCGAGACGTAGATCAATTCAACGGCTTTCCTCTCTCGCCTCAACCTCCGAACCCTCCCACCATCTACCAAGGGGGAAACTCTGCCGACGCTCGAGGCATGGCCTCTCGAGTTTCCGACATTCTCCTCCTCAACGGTCAAGGTACGATCGCCGATTTCCGTGAACTCATCGACGATACAAAACGACGAGCGATCGAAGAAGGACGAGAAGGAAAAGTTCAATTCGGTGTCAACGCATTCGTCATCCTCCGCGACACTGAAGAAGAAGCCGAAGCCGTCTTGAAGGACATCATTCGACAATCGGATAAAGCTGCCGTTGCGGCGTTCGCAAAGGAGGTTAAGCAAGCGGGAGCTAGCTCGAAAGAAGGAAAGGGAATGTGGTCGAATTCGGACTCGCAACAGCTCGTTCAGTTCAACGATGGGTTCAAGTCTCGTCTGATCGGAACCCGGGATCAAATCGCCGATAGGATCCTCCTCTTCCGCTCTCTCGGAATCGACCACATCCTCACGGCTTTCCTCGACTTTCAAGAGGAAATCGAAGTGTTTGGAAAGGAGGTGATTCCGTTGGTCAGGGAGCTTGAAGCACAAGGTAGAGGGACAGATGCAGAGTATGAGATCGCAAAGTCAGGATGGATCTATCAGTAACCTGTTTGTTGGCAGTCTTGTCGAAATTCAAAAGATCTGTATTATTTCCCCTTCTCTCCCGCTTCACTTCAGCTTTTCGCTCGTTCCGATTTATGAGAGTCGTTTTGCGCCCTTCCTCGACTCTGCCGACCTCCAGCAAGCCCGGTGTCGCCTCCCCTCCTCCGCTACGGCTGTCTCTCGTCACATCTCCTTTTCGCTTTCTCTCATCCTCAGCCGCCCTCAAGACTCTCGCGAACACAAAGATAGCACTGGGGAACACTGTAAATCGATCCTCGCCAGCTCGTACGGCTGTCACTGTTCCTCCCCGTCTCGTCAGCTTGATCAAGCAACTTTCCCCTCCTCCCAACTCACCTCACTCTCAGCTTACAAGAAGGAGTAACTCAACGAGGAATGAGAAGGGTTCTGGATAGCCGCAGCTCGGAATGAAATGGCGCCATCGTGAGAGGTTCGCTCAGGCGTGCTTTGGACTTATCTCTCTCCCTCTCTTCCCCAGATTCCCAGAAACGATCGCAATAGCTCACGGCGACAAGAGCGTCTCTAGTACCACGCTATCTGGTAAGAGCGGCGCGCAAAACGTGCAAGTCACGCCTTTCTTTGATCGGTTTTCGCCTTTTTCCGTTCTTCCTTTTCTCGCCTCATTTCACGCAATACTCGACCCGTCTCTCAAAGCACACAATCGATCGTTTCGAGAGCGCGCGAAGAGAGAGAGTCCCGACTCGATAGAAGAGAGAAGCTTTCTCCTGGCTCTGGTTTTCTCTTTCTGTTCTCCAAACTTTCTCATTCTAACCATGTCTTCGACCGTCGCACCTTCACCACTCAGTCAAGGCGTCGGGTTCGGAGTCGTCATCGGCTTAGGGATCCTCTTCGCCGCGGGGATGATCGGAATATCTTCATTACTTTCAAGATCGGGAACTTCAGACGATAACGACGAGTTTACAGTTGCGAAACGAAGTCTCAAGACGGGACTGACGGCTGCGGGAGTCGTTTCGAGTTGGACTTGGTGAGATTGCATCGCTTATCTCATTGTCTCTGCCGCTAACGATTTCTTGATTTTCAGGTCGACAACCCTTTTGAGTTCTTGTAAGTTCTGGATGATTCCAACATGGTCAGCTTGTTGATGATTCGAGATCTACAGGCACAGTGGCGTACACTTACGGAGTAGCCGGTAGCCTATTCTACGCGTGAGCATTGTCTTGTCTTTTCACTGGAAAGCTTGTTGAGGCGAAGTTTCGTGCTGACGAATTCGATCTCAAACAGTACGTGCAACTCCACCCAAATCATGGCTTACTCGAACCTCGCGATTCAAGCCAAGGTAAGTTCCTCCATTCCGTCGCTTCTCGGAAGTCGAAACGAACTCCCAACCCGTCGTCTTTGTATAGCGCAAGGCTCCGAACGCACACACTTTCCTCGAAGTGATCCGAGTCAGATATGGAACGTTCGCTCACTTGTCATATATGTTTTTCGCTCTTGCCGCCAACATCGTGAGTTTTCGGATCAGCGAACTTACCTAGTCAGTTCGCTGATCTTCTCTCCACCAGCTTGTCGTCTCGTCTATTCTTGTTGGAGGTGCAGCAGCAATCAACTCGCTGACTGGGATGTCTGGTTCGTCAAGCTTATCTTCTCGCTATCACTTTCTCGCTGACCAAATTTGCTTGAGTCGCAGTCTACGCCTCTCTTTGGCTTCTCCCTGCTTCTGTCGCTGCCTAGTGAGTCTACCTCTCAACAGTCAGCGGACATCTTTGAGCTGACATGTCTCGCACAAACAGCACTCTTCGAGGTGGTCTTCGAGCTACTCTCCTTACCGATTACCTTCACACGGTCGTCATCTTCATTATCGTTTTGGTTTTCTACTTCAAGGTGAGCTCATTCGCAAAGACTACCGAGGCATTGAATACTAACTCTCCTCTCCCAGACCTACGCTACATCCGACCTCATCGGATCTCCCGGCAAGATGTTCGAACTCCTCGTTCAAGCTCAAGCAAGAAACCACGACGCACCGACCCACGAAAACTCTTACTTGACGATTCGATCTCTCGGCGCCCTCAAATTCGCGATCCTCTCCCTACTCGAATACTCTGGAGTCGTTTTCCTCGATAACTCTTTCTACGCGAAAGGAGTAGCTGCCGCTCCCGAAGACGCAGTACCCGGATACATTCTAGGTGGATTATCGTGGATCGCGAGTCCGTTCACCCTCGCTACGACGATGGGACTCGTCGCGGTCGCTCTCGAGCATACGGACGTATTTCCGACTTTTCCTCGTAGGATGTCGGCGGACGAGGTGTCGGCGGGACTAGTCTTGCCTTACGCCGCGGAAGCGATTCTCGGGAAGAGCGGTGGAGCTGCAGTTCTCATCCTCATGTTTATGTCTTGTGAGTCAACCCTCTCTTGTCCTGTCTCTCCTTCTCCCCGTTCCTTCTCGCTTTCCACCCCGACTCCCTAACTCTCTTTGGGCTCTCTGTTTCTCAATAGGCACTAGTGCGATCTCGAGTCAACTGATGGGAGTCTCGACGGTCATCTCGTTCGACATCTACAAACAATACTTCCGACCTCACGCTACGGATGCTCAACTCCTTCGAGCTTCGCACTGGGCCGTCGTCGGTTTCTCCATCTTCATGGCTGGATTTGCTTCTGCTCTTCACGGAGGCAGTGTCGATCTAGGTGAGTGGGTTGATTCACGACGAACGACGAGAAGAAGAGCGAGTCGCTCATCGTGATTTTCATTTCCCCCACAGGTTTCTTGTACAACTTTACGGGAATCTTCACGTGAGCCTCGCACTCTTCCGCCCTCCCTCGAGATGAAAGCTGACTCCTCTCTCCTTCGATACAGTGGTCCTGGGCTACCTCCTCTCGTCGCGACTTTCTTCTCTGATCGACCTGGAACTCTTTCTGCTGTTCTCTCGATTTGGCGTGAGTCTCCATTCTGTCCACCGAACGACTTGATATTGCGAGAGAAGCTGACGATCAATCCCGGCTGGTTCTAGTCGGATTCGCTGCGAGTGTATCGACGTGGCTCGCAATCGCTGCTCGGAACTACGGTAGCGTCAACCTCACCTCGACTGGATCCGTTGACGCTTGTCTCTACGGATGCCTCGCGGGAATCGCTGTATCTGCAGTGATCACGATTCTCTTCTCCCTCGTTCGACCTGCTCACTAGTACGTACTTCCAAGCTTCTCCTTCTCTGCGTCTCATCTGACAACGCCTCTTCGGCTTCCAGCAAATGGGAATCACTCGCTGCCGTCAAGATCGTCGACAAGGACGGACACGAGCTCGATGCGTATCAAGACTCCTCCTACAATCCCGAAAAGTTACGAAAGGCCGCATGGTTCGCTCGTGGTGCAGCACTATTCCTCTTCCTCGCGATCTTTGTCCTCTGGCCTCTTCCGATGTACGGATCCGAATACATTTTCTCGAAGAAATGTGAGCTTTTCCCTCCATCTCGTTTCTTCCGGTTCTCAACTGATGCATCCTCGTCAATACAGTCTTCGTTGGATGGATCGCCGTCTCGGGAGCTTGGGCATTCTTCACCCTTTTCTCAATCGGAATCCTACCGATTTTAGAGTCGAGACACGACATTTGGAGACTTATCACTCGGAAGAACCCTCATCAACCTCGTCGCGATTCGACAGATACGACTATCGATGGTGGTTCGATCGAAGAGAAGAGGCGCGACGTCGAAGTCTCGACCCTCGCGCGAAGCTAGTTGTCTCGGGGTCACGCTTCTCTCTCCGTGTAGCTCTCCCTTCACCTTGGACGTCTGTGCCCTGTTCTGCCGTCTCGCTTAAATGTGCGCTGTCTCATCTGTAAGGAATAAATAGAAGTTCTACTCATTTTCGAGCGATGTTTCGAACTCTCACTCCTCCGACCACCGCCAAAGTTCTCGTAAGACTAGCGTCAATAAGTACAAAAACCATGAGGATAGTACTACGTGAGAAGAGAGGCTGGCAACAGACAACACAAAAAGGAAAGAGATGGGGGACGCGAGCGAGAACTGCAAATTTTCCGCTCTCCAACGTGCTCATCAGGCAGATCTGACTCCAAGGACAGTCGCAATGATCAACCCGATGATAGCAAGAACGACGCCAATCAGGAACAGCCTGCCATCGACTGAACATTTCTCCAAACGCGAAAGTTTCAGCTTCTTTCACTCGCTTCGAGAGGGTAAGAGCAACTTTTCACTCACTTCCCATGAAAGGTTTCCCTTTCAACAGCTTCTTAAACCCTTTCCAGAACCTTGTCATCCCTTTCTTTATCCCTCTCCCTCCCTTCCTCCTCCTGCTCGATTGCTTTCGACCGTGTTTGCCGTGACCGTGTTTGCCGTGACCGTGTCTACCCTTCTCCTCGTCCGTACTCGAACCATCGCTTTCACTCTCACTCGATCTCGACGAGGAGCTTCCATCGTCGTCGCTCTCGGTAGAAGATCGCTCCTCGTGATGTTTCTTCGATTTCGTGTGAGACGCTTCATGCTTCTTCTTCTTCCCTCGGTCCTCATCATCCTCTTTCTCGTCCTCAGTATCCGTCGCGCCGTCCGAATCCCCTCGGTTACCCTTGTCCCGTCTCTCATCTTTCCGATCTCGTTCCTCGTCGCTCAATCCTCCTCCATAGTCTTCGCGTTTCGGCATCTTCTCGTCGTCCTCTGACTCTGTACCGTGGCGATCATCGTCTGGGTCTGCTTCATGGTGACGTCGACTACTGTGTCTGTGCGATGATTTCCGACTGTGATGGGACCGAGTTGGCGACGGAGGGGAGGGAGGAAATGGAGTACGCGATCGAGAACGACGGTGGCGGTGGCTCATTCTCAAGAGGCGCAGCGGTGGAGAGGACATGTCGTTGAGCGAGAGAGCTGAAACGACTCTGTATGCATGTGGAGGACCGTGAGGGACGCTGACTGAATCTCCGATGAATTTCCTCGGAGGAGCGTGTAGATGAAAAGCGAACCGAGCGGAAGACACGAGAGGCGTGACGGTGGGTGGCGATAGCAACGACAGAGGAAAGATGATATGATATGAGCAAGACGACAAGAAGAGACAACAAAAGAGATAGACTTAACACAACACCACAAAAAAGAGAGAAAGGAAACTAAGGGAATCAATCTTCGTGAAGTTCCTCTTCCTCGAGAAGGATTAGTCTCGGGCTCTTGACCTTGACGAACAACAAAGGAAGTAGCGAGAACAAAGTCCAAACTGCTCCGACGACGAACACCAATTCCGGCAACAGATCTATCGAGAAAATGTATACGACTCCAAAGAGCCAAGGTCCGATTGTCGATGCGGTGAAAGTCGCTAGGGCAGAGAAGCACGCGAGCACTTTGCCGGCGTCGTCTGGAGGGGCGATTGCGAGAGCGAGGGATTGAAGGGATGGAAGAACGAGAGCAGTGGGAGAAGTCATGGCGGATCCGAGGAGGAAGTTTCTGGAGGAAGATGAGGGAGCAGCCGTGACGAGGTAGCCGATACTCGTTAGGACCGAGGCCCACCGAGCAGTCGAGAGATCGAAAGCTACGAGTGAGAACATTGTATATAAGCTCACAGGGACGCTCAGAGCTGAGAAACACACAACGAACTCACCTGTATCTGCAGCTTTCTTGAGTTTCGCAGCTTCCGCGTCCCATCTCAGCGCAGCTTGTGCGGTCTCGATCCGGTCTTCGATGATTTGAGGTCGAGGTTCAAGAGGTTGAGGTGGCGCTTTTCGAAGGAATTTTACGATGAAGGGAACGACGACGACGAGGATTACGACTCGAGTCGCAGCGAGGAAAGTGATCCATTTCCCGGTTTCTTCGGGTCCCCAGTCGAATTTGCCTCGTGCGTACAGGATCTTGACTGCCATCTGTAAATTGCAAGAGTGGTCAGCTAATCCTCAGTGAGCCCGTCGCAGAAAAAGGAGGAGAAGCGAACCATGCCCTGTTGGCATCATCGCAAGGCGTTAGTTGGACAACGAAACGGTTCGGAGGGGAAACGGACTGACGGGAACGACCATAGCGAGAGTATACGAAATCGCAATCAACGCCAATCTATAATCCTTCTTCCTCCGATTCATCGCACTTCCATTACTTCTGGCCACTGGCAACAACACCTTGAAAGGCTTGGTAAGTTCCGCGGGGAATTTCGCGAGTCGGACGAGTAGAGGGTCCCGCTTCAAAGCTGATGAATTGTCTTCGTTGCCCCCGAGTAAGGAAGAAGGTCGAGAATGGGTTCGAAGGGAGGGGACGAGTGATTCGGGCATGAGAGGAATCACAAGTGCGAGGTGGATTACTCGAATGAGGACTTGACCGCAGTAAATGAGCAATACTCCGTGCGTAAATTCACGGATAAGGATGGACCCTACCCAGTAGCAGCTTTTCATCAGCTCAACACATAAGTGTAGAGTGACGAGGCAGCTCACCTAGAATTGGCCCAATTCCGATACCTAGCATGAAGCAAGCCCAGTACTGCGAAAGTAGCTGAGTCTTCGAACCGTCGAGAGCACAGTCTCCCAAATAAGCACTCGAGACGGCCATACCGGTCAATTGACCACCTGCAATTCCACCGAGTATGGCTCCTGCGAGGAGCGTCTTGAATCCGAATAATTGAGGGAAAGCGACGACTCTGCGTGCGTCGGGCGTCAAATCGAGTCAGTACGACGAAAATCGACAGGCCTCTGCAATGATCAGCAAGAGGAGGAGGAGTACGAGCTCACAGGATGAATAAAGCCGAAACGAGTAACTCGCCCATCGAAACCACCGCCAAAACAGGTTTCCTCCCATATTTATCCGAGATCTTTCCCCAATACGCCGACGTCAACGAGCTCAGGACACCTCCAACCAGCGCTACAGTCGTGACCATTTCGGCGGAAGCCTTCTGTACCTCGCTTGAAGCTCGACATCGATGTGCCCAGTCTGCGGAACTCGACGAGGGAGCGAAATTTGTGAAAATCGAAACGAGGGTCGAGGTAGGAGGGGAGAGAGTTGGGTCGCGGAGAGAGAGGACCCGACAGGCTAGTTGGGAGGTGATCTCGACTTCGACGGTTGAGCCTGCGCCGTTGAAAAGACTGAAGACGAAGACCGCTGTTCAGAGTTTGAGCTTATTTTCGTCAGGATTTGAGCTCTTTTCGGTCGGGTCGACGCGGGTAGAGATCTTCGAGAACATAAAGAACCCACCAGGCAGGATCCTATAACGAACAGAAGTGAGTTAAGATGAGCATGTGGTGCAACTCCGATCGAAAGATAGCGAGCGACTTACCAGAAACTACTCGCCTTCCTCCTCTCCTTGACGATCCTGACATGTCCACTACCCCTCAGTAGCCCCGTTCGTTCATCGACGACTTCTTCCCGTTCGACAACGATCGATGTTGAGAGATTCGGCGGGGAGAGGGAATCGACCGAATCGCTCGACGCTACAGAGGGTGATCGGTCGAGCATAGTCCACCACGACGAATCCGGAACGAGCTCGGTTAGAGAGCGAGTGCGAAAGTCGAGATGAAACGCAAAAGTCGGAATCGGTGAAAAGGGGAAAACAAAGGGACAAAGTCGTTTGTTCGAACGAAACTATCACAATCGCGCATGTACTGTACGGAACTCTCGACCTGACAAAGTGACGTTGAAAGCGAGGAACCTTTTGGTGGTTCCCCTTCAAGAATTACACACACAAAAATCGAGAGCAAAAGCGAAACGACAGCAAAACCCTCTCGTTCCTCCTTCCTTCTCGCATCTCCCCACTGTTTACCAACACTGAACAACTCTGTGATCTATGCCTTGACCCAAGCGACACTGCTTCCACTCTTCGATCCACCTTTGTTCTCGTTAAGCTTGTTCGAGTTATTGTTGTTGTTTGCAGCGACGGCGGCGTTTCCTCGAGGTTTAGGTAGAGGAAGAGGTTTCGAACGGAGTCCTTCGTAGACATCCGAGAACTAGAGCGAAAGAAAAGTGTAAGTCTCACGAGCGGAAGGGACGAGAGAGGGAGAAGAGAAAAGATGCGTACTTTGAGTCCGTGACGAAGGAAGAAATCTCCGTACCGCCGGGAAGTGGTAGATTGCGCTACAGAGAGATGTCCCTGCATTTGAGACGTAACGACGATCAGTTCCGAGCGAAGAGTGTGGAAGAGAGAGAATTGAGTTGAATTTACCTCATCGATCCCAAAGTTGACATCCGAAACACCGACAACTTCACCCTCAAGCAAACTACCCTTCTCCCAGGTAAGCTTCCTCGCCGATCCTTTCGCCGCCATCAACATTTCCAAAACTCTTTCCTCATCAACTTCCAAGAATTTCGCCAATTTATCCGTACCCAAAGTCGTATACAACCTCAAGAAAGACCTGAGAGTCGCCGTCGATAATTGAGGTTCAACTTGTTGAAGGAAGAGGGAGAGTTGATGGGCGGAAGGATCGGGGAGTTGAGAGAAAGAATCGAGGATTTCAGGCGATTCGGATTCGTAAGGAGGTGGGTTTGGGGAGATGAATCGAGGTGAACCGTGCAAGTATAATTCTTGGAATGATTCGAGAGAATCAATTCCTCCTCGTACCATTTTCGAGAATTGATCCCCGAATTTCTCCTTCATCGCCGTCGAGATTCCTTCGTCGACTTTCGTAGGACAAAGTGCTTGACAGATCGCGAGGAGGGCGTACATTCTATCGGCGGTTTTGTTGATTTGATCGAATTGAGAACCACGTTGGAAGTGTTTGAGACGAAGGACGAAGAAGAGAATGTGGGAGAAGGCGCGGATCGCGTCGGGGTAACGACCGAGCATCAAATAGGCGAATCCGACGTAGTAGTACACGGCGACGTGGGCGGAAGTGACGCGGGTGAAGAGAGCTTTCTTGTTGAGATCGATTCCGTCAAGCATCGAGAGGGCGAGAGTGTAGTCCCCGAGGAGAACGTGAACTCGTACGAGACCGAGGATGGAGAAGTATCCGAGGTGGTGGTAGAGCGGGATCGAACCGTATTCTCCGGCAGCGGCTCTAGGAAAAGTGTGAGGAAATCGTCAGCGAGTCGAAAGGACAATTCGACTCTTGAGCCAAGACTCACTCGACGTCTTCTCCCTTTTGAGCAGCTTGAAGTTGATCTTGAATCTTTGACTTTTGAATCAGAGAGTAAAGAACGTTGAGGACCGAGTAGCAAGACCAAACCTGACGACGAGCGAGGAGTCAGTTGAGCAAGATCACGAGAAAGTTGAGGGAGGGTTGAGACTGACTTGTCCAGATTCAGCGAGGATCGCTTTCTCTTCCTCAGTCTTTCCCGCTACCTTGTTACGCCAAAGCGCGAACGAAGTGTATTGATAAACGAATTCATCGATACTGTCGAAGTTCAAGCGTCAGTTCGTCAGATCCAGATCCAGCGAAGGATCTGAGAACTGCCTCAAACTCACATGTTGTAGAGCCAATCGATGGGAAGGGAAAGCGGGACGGGTCCAGGAGAGTTGAGGATCAAGTTGAAGAGGGAACAATAGTTTTCGTAAGAAGCGATACGATCTTCGAGATCGGGTTGAAGTCGAGCGATAACGTGTCGGTAGTAGAGTTCTCGGTATAGGGTCAAGAATACCTCATCTATCGTCACTCTCTGGCGTCAGTGCGAGGCCAAGCAGGAGGGAGAGAAGAAAGGGAAAGGAGAACTAACCATGGTTGACGAGAGGAGCAATGACTTCTGCTTCGGGCCATTCAGTTTTCGCGAAGAACTTCTCGGTCAATCGGTTCCATCCAGCCTCGTAGGCCGATTGGATATCGGCCAAATTGGGTTGGGAAGCGTTGAGGAGAGTCCACAATTGAATCAAGTAGTGTTTGACGGGCTCGGGGACGGAAGCGAGCGCTTCAAGAGCTTGAGCTTGCGAGGCAGCGGCTTCGGCGATACGTTGTTGTTGAGCGATTTGCTCTACAGGAATAGGAGAGAGAGATGAGAAAGGGTTAGCTAAAATGAGATGGAATCCGTCGAGACAGTTACAACGTCGTGAGACCTCGTGAGTGCCGCAAGCAGACCAATTGAGGTAGACTCTAATGGTCTGACGCGGTCACACGAGCTCCACCGGTGCGAGAGAGCCAGAGAGGAAGTTTGAGAGAGGAGAATGCAACTGACCATTCTCTGCGTCCGTGTACAATTGATCGCCTGCTTGCATACCGAAATCTACTCCATCCTCGTAGAAATCTTCATCAACTTCGTAGGTCTGCATGTTTGTTGTTGATCGCGTTGAAGGGTGCGATCAGAAGAGAGTAGCGGGTTTCAACAAAATGAATTTCAAGACAATCGCCAAATAGCTCTTCTTCTCCCACCGTTCCCGACTCATCGCAAGGGACTAGTAAACAATGGCAGACTCTCATGGAGTAACAGAATACCCTACTTTGCTCCGTCAGTCTCTTCTCCTCTCTTAGTCTGTTGACGCCCCTTCCCCCTCATCGTCATTGACCCCCCTCTCTCTCTCGTCTCTCCTTCCCATGGGTTTACAGGTAGTGAGCATATGAGTTTAGTACAAGTCAGTCTATACTCCTACCTACGTACAGAGGCAGAAGACTGATTGTTGAGAGTTGAATAGCTGTTCTGCCCGATCGACGTCGCGCACGCTACGGTTGAAGCACTCGGAGAACTCGAACGTGTACAATTCAAAGATGTATGTCATGCCGTCTCAATGGGTCAGTTATTAAGTGAGCTGAAGTGGACGGCGGACTACAGTTGAATCCCGAAGTGAACCCTTTCCAACGTACTTATGTCTCTCAAATCCGTAAATGTGACGAGGTAACTCTCCTTCTCCCTCTCCTTGATCTCTCCCTGCGCCTTCACTGACCCCGGATGTTCGCGCGGATAGGCTGAACGACGACTCCGATTCCTCACTCAACAAATCACTTCCCAAGGGATCCCTCTCCGTCCCTACGAAGAGACTCTCGCCCTCTTATCCGGTCGTAGTGGGCCCCAAGCACTCGAAGAGCTCGATTCCCGACTCGCCGAATCGGAACAACGCGTACAATCGATGAACAATTCTTACGAAAACTTGGAGAAACGTGCGTTGGAATTGGAGGAAGCGAGACAAGTTTTGAGGGAGACGGATATCTTCTTCAATGAGGCGAGGAACAGGAGGGGAGAGATTAGGAGCAGTTTCGAGGAGAACGATCAGGATGCTCCACTTTTGGGAGACGTCGAGGGAAACGTTGCGGCGAGTCAGGCGGCCGCTGAGGTCGGAGCAGGTGGAAACTATGGTGGATTCGAATTAGAGTGAGTTCTCACTGCCTCCGAGGAACGTACCCTCGAGAAAGTTGCAGAACTCACATACGATTTATCGTTTTAGGTTCGTCGCGGGTACGATCGATCGAGCTCGTATGGGTACTTTTGAACGAGTTCTCTGGCGAGTTCTTCGTGGTAATCTTTACATGAACGTAAGCCTCTCTACCTATCTATCGACTATCTGTCTCCTTTCGAGATTCTGACGAACGCTCTCTCTCTTTCGAGATTCGTTAGTATGCCGAAATCGACGATTCGATCCTCCCCGTTCCTACTTCCGAAGTTGGTTCTCAAGCCGGAGGAGAAGAGAAAAAGTTACGAAAGAACGTTTTCATCATTTTCGCTCATGGTCAAGATCTTCTCGACAAGATTCGTAAAATCGCTGAATGTACGTCTTCCACACTCTCGCCCTCGTCTTCTCTCACTTTTGAAGCTGACTGATACTCGGATTGTGGTGGATTAGCTATGGGAGCCACCCTCTTCGCGATCGATTCCTCCGCCGAAAAACGAGAAGATAAACTCCGAGAAGTGACTTCCCGTCTCGAAGATCTCCACAGTGTTCTCTACACGACGAACCAAACTCGTCGTTCCGAACTGATCAAACTCGCCGAATCTATCTCGGCGTGGTGGGCGTTGGTGAGGAAGGAGAAGGTGATTTTCGCGACGTTGAACATGTGGCAATGGGATCAAGGAAGGAAAACTTTGATGGCCGAGGGATGGGTACCTACTAGAGATATCGGAAACGTTCAAGCCGCGTTGAGGAGAGCTTCCGTGAGTCTTACCCTTACTCTACTCGAACGAGATTTCGAGAAGGGTCTGACTGACGAGGATTCGAATCCAGGAAAACGCTGGAACTTCCGTCTCTGCCGTTCTCCACCAACTCCGTACGACTGCGACTCCTCCCACTTTCCATCGCACGAACAAGTTCACGGAAGGGTTCCAAAACATTATCGACGCTTACGGAATCGGTTCGTATCAAGAAGTGAACCCAGGTTTATTCACCGTGATCACGTTCCCATTCTTGTTCGCCGTCATGTTCGGAGATATCGGTCATGGAATCTTGATGACTCTTAGTGCCGCAACTTTGATCATGTTGGAAAAGAAATTCACGAAAGGTACCGGATCAGAGGTAAATTCCTTCTTTCCTTCCTCATAGTGATAGACGCTGACTCTTTCTCTCGCGGCCTGGATAGATCTTCGATACGTTCTATTACGGACGATACATCATTTTCCTCATGGGACTCTTCGCCATCTACACCGGATTCCTCTACAACGATATTTTCTCCCTTTCCCTCCGAATCTTCCCTTCCGGCTGGAAATGGCCTTCCGAGTTTGGATCTGGTCCAGTCGAAGCGCTCTCGACGGGGAGGACGTATTTCATGGGTCTCGACCCGGAGTGGCATGGTTCGGATAATATTCTCATTTTCACCAATTCGTTGAAAATGAAAATGTCGGTTGTCATGGGAGTCATTCACGTCAGTTCCTCTTCCGAGACAAAGACCCTTCTTGATTTCGGAAGAAGCTGACGAATATTGGTGAACAGATGTCATTCGCAATTTGTCTCCAAGTTCTCAATCACTTGCACTTCAAACGTCCCGAATTAATCTGGGCTGAATTCCTCCCTCAAATCTTGTTCATGGAGTCGATTTTCGGGTACTTGATCGTTTGTATCATTTACAAATGGTCGGTCGATTGGGATGCCGCGGGAAAAGCTCCTCCGAATTTGCTCAACATGTTGATCAAGATGTTCCTTTCTCCCGGTAACGTGAGTCAAGAAAACAATTCATCAGTGTTGAAGATAACGAGACTGATGTGTCGTATTTCTTGAGCACAGGTCGATCCGTCTGAACAACTCTACGCAGGACAATCTTTCGTTCAAGTCGTTCTTCTCCTCCTCGCGCTCGTCTGTGTCCCTTGGATGCTCTGCACTCGTCCTTACCTCGAATACCGCGAAACTCAACGAATCAAGGAACAAGGTTATCAAGGAATCTCGAACGGAAGTCATTCGAGCGACGGCGAATTGACTGGACAAGAGACCGACGACGAGGACGGACATGGAAATGGTCATGCGGTCGAAGGAGGAGGTGGCGAGGAAGCTCATGAGGAACACGATATGGGTGAAATCATCATTCATCAAGTTATTCGTCAGTTTTTTTTTTCTCCTACATCTCGCTGTGGGTAGTAGAAGGAGTAGACTGACGTCTTGGATGAGTAGATACGATTGAATTCTGTCTCGGATGTATCTCGAACACGGCTTCCTACCTTCGATTATGGGCCCTCTCACTTGCGCACGCTCAACTCTCCGAAGTCCTCTGGAACATGACGATCGAATCCGCGTTCGAAATGGAGGGAGTTCTCGCGATCTTCTTCCTCGTCGCAATGTTTACCATGTGGTTCGTTCTCACGATCGCCATGTAAGCTCAGCATTCCTCTTTCTGGGTTCTGCTCGCTGTGACATCGCTGACATTCGATGCGGATTATAGTCTCTGTGTAATGGAAGGTCTATCGGCGTTCCTCCACGCTCTCCGTCTCCACTGGGTCGAATTCAATTCAAAGTTCTTCCAAGGTGCCGGAACTGCTTTCGAACCTTTATCTTTCGTTGGAACAGACGAGGTACGTTCCCTCCCTCTCATTCTCACGACTCATTTGGACTGACTCGTCTTTTTCACCGTGCGAATAGATCCCCGAAGGAGTCATTCAGTAGAACCTCTCGTTCTTTCAGTTTGTGCAGTGTCATCTCTCCTTTCCTTTCATTTTGCTTTCTATAGTAGTTCCACATCTGTTCTCGCCAGTCACTCTGCTTCAAATATACATCCCGTTCAAACCAGACTCCGACTCGCGACACACCGAGACGGAGAGACATAGTTCGTGGTTCTGAAAATTTCGTCGAATGTACGCGTGGTAAAGACTCGTCGCTCTGTCACTCGCACTGCTCCTCGTCGAGTATGCCGCTCTTAAGGTACACTCTCACGCTTGATCAAGAACAATCTCAAACTGAGTCGAAGGTAGTTAGAGAGGTTACTGTTTTGCTAAAACATTTCGCGGTATCGACCTCCAAAAAACACACTATACACAAAGGGTGACCACGCTATTATATCGATTCATCTTTATCCTTTTAGAAGTCGGCAGAAGTAGCAGCGGAAGAACCATCGGCGGAGAATTTATCGGATTCTTTATCGGTCTTGATGTTGGCTCCTTCGGCTCCACTCGAGGGGGCTTCGTTGTTGACGTCTACAAGATCGAACGAGGGTCAGCTTATCGACGGGAGTTTTGGATTGAAGAGAATGAGCTCACTGGGTTCGGAAGACTAATCGATATCGTTCACCGAGGGAAATCGTCGCACACTTCGTCAGTTCCGCTCTGCTCGGAGTGGATCGTTCAAGGGATGAGGACTCACAGTATCACCCTTCATCGACGAGTCCTTGTCGCCCATCTCACGTCCTCCAGCTTTCGATTCAACTCCCTTTCCAGAAGTGTTTCCTCCGACCGATCCCTCACCAAGAGTACCGGTTTGCGAAGAGATTCCAGAGGCAGCGTCTAACGTAGCGGGGTCATTCGGTTAGTCAATTGGAGAAGAGGCGGTCGGGGTTTCAATGACGACGGAGACGAAGAGAGAGCTCACTAGAAGACCTGTTAGACGCAGCATTGTCAGTGCACTGAGAGTGTCGTTGAGCTGAGTAGAGCTTACATGTTTAGTTAGAGTTGAGTAGTGTTGAGTTGGAGGAGAAGAACAACTCTCAGAGAGAATCGCTTTCCTTCGGCGAGAATTGAGAGCGTCATCGCTGACGTGTCGCTCCTCTTTTCAGTTTCATCGCCCGACTCGTTCAAAGCTCACTCGCTTTCAGAAACTCTCGCAAGATCGCACAAACACGCAGAGAGAGTGAGAGAGTCTATCTATTTATTTATTCACAAGAGGGTTTGCAACTGAAAGGAAGGAGGAAAATGCTACTTTCGAGTGAAGAGCGAGAGAGGGAGGTTTGGCGGTTTACTTGGTCGCCTTCTTGCTCTTGCGGAACTTCTTCGTGTTGGCTTCCGAAGCGTATCGGATCGCCCAGGTACTGAGAGAACAGAGGAGCGTCAGTCACGGGTTTCATTCAGAAGAGAGCAGTTTGCTTACAGAGCGTAAGTTTTGCAAGCATCTTCGTAAGAAGAAAGAATGTCATAAGAGTCGTCGTCGGCGACGGCGGATCCGGTACCGAGGGCGGATTCGGTCTCGTCGATGAAAGCGTCTGCGCGAGAGGCAGTGTGTCAATATCGAGCTGGGAAGAACGCAGAGAAAGGTTCAAACTCACTGAGCTCGGAAGCGTAAGGGTCGTCGTTACCGAACTATTGATGGCATATGGGTTAGTGAAGCGACACCGGAAGGGTCTAGAGTGAAACGAGCTCACGGTGTACACTTGTTCGTCATCTCCTTCGGGCGTTCGAACGCGAAGTTCAGGGGAGTTGTACGGGTCGATGAGCTTGAGTTGGTAGCCGTCGGCGTCTGTATAACACAAATCAAGGCATGAGTACTGCGCAGAGGACCGATTGAGGGAGCAATACTTACAAACTTCAAGCTCGCACGAGTACTTAGTTCCTTGAAGGGTGAGGGCGTGGGTGAACGATCCGACAGCTCCGGTCTCGTACTTCCAGGTAGCAGAGGTGACTCGGGGGATACGGTCGTGCTCGGGAATGGCGTTCTCGTCGACGGGCATGGCACTCAATTCTCCCGCAGGTTCGTCCCATTCTATCGAATATCGAAAAAAATGGTGTCAGCTCGCCATAGCGATCGAGATCGGGACCAACGCACCAAGGGCAGATGCTTGGACGGAGTCCAAGTCGACATCACCTCCGAAGTATCGAGAAAGGTCGCAGAAATGGGTTCCTTGCTCACTGTGAAAAATTGGAAGTTAGTTTCCACATCTCGTTACGGCACAGACAGCGATTCCACCAACATCACGGGTCCCAAATCCTTAGATAGTGTCCACTGATTTCAAAGGCATTTAGCTGGTAGATCGGTAGCAGGACGAAGAGGGAGGTCTTACCCATGCAGGTTTTGCAATTTTTGCGTAAGAAGAGACGTAACGAGCGACGGTAGCCATAACTTCGAGATCGTTGTCTTCAATGATCGAGCGCATCTTCTGGACAACTCGGAGGTAACGAAGGAAGTATCCAACAGAGACAACCGTTCCGCTGTCGACGAGTGCTTTCGTGACTTGGAGGGGTTGATCGGCGCTATCAGTCGAGATAGGCTTCTCGATGAACATCTGAGTGAGAGAAGCACGAGGCACGCAAGCACAGAGTGTGAGCTCAATACGGGGGAAAGGGAGAAAGGCGAAAAAATGAAAACTGAAAACTGACCGAAGGAGTGTTTTTAGGGAAAAGTTTCAAGATCTGGAGCTCTACATCACGACCTTGCTGAGTCGAACCACGGAAAGCGGCGGGACTACCGATAATGAAAGCGTGGGGACGTTCGTGATCCTTCATGGTCGAAACAAAATCTTCGAGCGAAGGGCAAATCCTCGTATCCTTGTACGCCGAAACTACGAACGAGTTGCGTTTACGGTCGAGAACGTTCTTGGCCGTCTTTTCGGAGGGATCGATAAGTGCGACGACCTTGAGACGAGGTCCCAACTTGTGTTCGAGTCGGAAAGAGTGGTCCCAGGGTCCTTCATCACTTCCAAAGTTGATGTTTCCAGCTCCGATGAACACAAGGTTGAATTGAGCTCTGTAGGACGACCCTAGTCAGACTCTGTCGAAAGTTGAGCGAACGGAGAAGGGAAAACTCACCCAGGTGCGGCAGGCTTACTCATGGTCATAGGACCGAGCTTGCTCTGAGGGATAGACGGACGACTGTGTGCACGCCGAGCATTTCCCGTACACAGAGGAGGGTCGAGCGAAATTGAGGTAAGGGCGTCAGCGCGAGAGATCGAGTGTCGAGGATAGAGGGAAGCGATGGAGGATAGCAGCAAGGCGGGATCAAGGTGTCAGCATGTCGTTCGTCACATCCTAGTCTCAGCCCAGCTCGATGAGACGAGAGGGGGGAGACTCGGTAGGTAGCACCAAAGTGAGAGGGAGGAAGATGAGACTGACCGAACGCTCGAACGCCTGCGTTGTTGGGCTTCAGAGAACGACATGATTGCTGTTTGCTGTACTGGTGAGGTTGGGTTGAAGAGAGCGAGAGGAGGTGAGGGAGAAAGTGAAGAAAAGCGAGAAGGTTTGCAGGACTGCGTCACCCGCTAGAAAATCGAGAATATCGAACCTGTCGATGTCGGTACCGTAAAGCTCACAATGCTATGGACTCTCGAACGACAAACGAGTCGAAAGAAGCAAAATTCGACGCGTGAGGAAGGATGAAAAAGGTCGCAATGCACGTGCTCAAATAATCAAAAAAAGGAGAGAGAGAGAGCTTGGACAAAAAGTCGTTAAGAGGATTTCGTAAGGACAACTAGGGGTATATGATATGATAGAACGACGAAAGATGCTATGCTAGAGATGCGGTGTGAAGGATAGAGTCACGGAAGAGAGGGTAAGAGCTCAGGCGAGTCAGTCGCGATTGCTCCTTCGGACCTTGTGGAAGCGTTCTTTGCCGAGGATCTTGTCGCGATCTGTATATCGAGACGTGTCAGCCATTTTCAGAAAGTAGAGGACGTAAGAACGGCCGTACAAGCACGAATCTTCGTCCACTGAGGCTTTTCCGACGAGGTCGTCTGGGTTTTCGCATTCGCGACGGACAAACGACTCAACTCGGCAAGATGACTCGTGTAACTGACTCTAAGCTTCTCCCGCCTCGAACGATTCGCTGCGAGGAGCGTATTGTAAAAGTGGGAAGAAGTCGGAGCGAGAGTCGAGGAGGACGAGTCGACTTCAGTCTCGGCTGGAAGGCTTTCCGGGGAAGAGATCGTCGATGGAGTAGGAACCGAGGAGGGAGCAACGCTAGGAACCTCGGAGCTCGAAGATGAAGAGGACGAAGGGGAAGGTAGAGGATCCGACGAAACGGAGGAAGATGACTCGGAGGTGGCAGAAGAAGTCGTCGAAGACTGCGGTCGGGGAGGGAAAGAAGGTCTCGTCAATCCTTGCGATGCGTCAGGTGTCGTGTTTCCTCCTCCAATCGGGGGCTGAGAAGCCGTGTCTCCAGGTTCGGGATCTTGAATAATCGTTGGTCCCCAGTAATACCGCTTCTTCTCCGTCCTCATGCTTTGGCGAGGAGTCATCGTCGATTTGGGAGCTCGAATCGTCGAGGAAGCGTTGAATGAGAGATCGAAAGGGGCCGTACTCGAGGAAGAAACTGCTCCGTTCGCGAAAGCGAAAGATGCTCGAGTCAGCATTTGCAGTCGATATAGATAGAGGAGTTCGTAAGGCTCACCTTGTTGGACTACTGGTGCCGATTCTGCGACTGGAGAGGTTGCCGAGACATTGGCGACGAGGAAAGGAAGTAAAACTGCGATTGCGAAGGAACGCATGGTCGTTCGAGTGAGTGTAGTTGAAGGCTAGCGAAGGAAAGTTAAAAAGAGTGTGATGTCGTAAAGGAGGGGAATGAAGCCAATGGAGGTCGTCGGTGAACTGGGCTGAGGCAAGGAATGAGGGAAAGAGCGAAGGACGAGAAACGAGCGTCGCGAAGGAAGACAAAGGCGGCCTCGAGTCGTCACTGACAGTCGTCAATCGTTAAAAGAGCGTGAATCAAAGGGAGGGAAGAGGGGGTAGAAGCGCCGTGTGTGCGTGTGACCTTTGTCCCCGAAATGAAAGATCTCCATACTCTTCGAATCTCAGACACAAGGAGTCACGGTCTCCGGTCTCTCCCTCCTGACGGAGACCAAATTCGATTGACATTCGACGAGTGCCGGACTCCGAAACATCCGTCGAACAAAGTTTTCGGTGCGAGTGGCGACGGAAAAGGAAATGTTGCGACAAATTTGGGTCGTGAGGGATGAGACTTTTTTACTTGTCTTTCTTTCTCCTCCCTTCTCTTTACACGTGGATGCCGTGTGACGGTGAAGAGCGTAACGAGCGTGTCGCGACGACCATTACCTGTAGAAAGAGCGAAAGAAAGGGTCGAATCTTGACTTTCGACTTTCTTCGACTGTTCCGCGTATAGGTTCTTCGCTTCCGACGACAGAACAGTCCGACGACAGAACAGAGTGTTCCGGTAACTTGAGTGCGCATAAAATGATCGCTCACAGAACGAGTGGCTCCTCAAAGCGAGGCAATCTCGTATAAACTGAGGCAATTTCGTGCGACGTCGAAAGGTGTAAAACGGGGACGCTCGGTTCATTATATTCAACAAGAAGGAATAACGAGCGACAGTTGTCTATGTATCACAATGTAAGTCTTTCGGGATCCGAAGATCCCGTTTTGAGTCGCCCTCATCCCGTCCCATTCCATTCCCTCTAGAAAGTGAAAACGTCGAAGTTTCTACAGAATCTATTGGTCTTCTCCGTAAGCCGATTCGTGAATGGCGACAGCACGTCCAGAAGGATCAGCGGCGCATCCCCAGTCCTGCACAGAGCGTCAGGTTGTCAGCGATCTATCTCGAGAAGAAGAAAACTCATGGACTGACAGCTCGGGGAATCCATCGAACGGCAGTCTTGGCCGCCGCCTCGCTAGGGAAGTGACCTTCGAACAATTGACGAATGAGGTAGGCTTCCTTCGTTTCGGGAATGTCGAGGGACCATCGCTCGGAAGCTTTCGACATTTGTTCGTCGGAAACTGTTCGTTCGGCGTATTCCTTGAGTCCGTCGATCCACGAGTAACCAACACCTGCGAGAGGAGAAACGTCAGTGGGGAGGTCAGCGGAGGAGAAAGAAGACGACTTACCATCGGAGAATTGCTCCTTTTGACGCCAGAGGATCTCGTCGGGGAGGTAGGGCTACAAACACGAACGAGTGTCAATCGATGCGCATTGAAAGGCGGCCCAAAGAACAGCAATGACTTACCCTCTCACCCTGAGGAGCAACATCGAAAGCTTTCCTCAAAACGTATTTCTCCATAACGGGTCTTCCATCCTTGTCCTTCTCCTGAAGACTTCCTTTACTGAAGACTTTTTGTTCCGGTTTGATATCGAGGGAGACTTGCAAGAATTCCTTGTCGAGGAAAGGAACACGAGCTTCGAGTCCCCAAGCCATCGTCGATTTGTTGGCGCGGAGACAGTCCGCAGTGTGAAGGTTCTTGACTCGGCGGATACATTCTTGGTGGAAGTCGGTTGCGGTAGGGGCGGCGTGGAAGTAAAGGTAACCTAACAAGAAACGAACGAGTGTGAGACCCAACACTGAGTGAGTGTGAGAGAGGGAGAGAGTGCTTACCACCAAAGATTTCATCGGAACCTTCACCAGAGAGAACCATCTTAACTCCCATCGCCTTGATCTTTCTCGAAAGGAGGTACATGGGAGTCGAAGCTCGAACGGTCGTAACATCGTAAGTTTCGAGGTGGTAAATAACCTCCTCAACGGCATCGAGACCTTCTTCGACGGTGAACGTGTACTCGTGGTGAACCGTTCCGAGGTAATCGGCAGCGACTCGGGCAGCGAGGAGATCGGGGGAACCTTCGAGTCCGATCGAGAACGAATGGAGACGAGGCCACGAGGTGAGAGTGTCGACTTCATCGGGGGAGGCATCGGCGTCGAATCCAACGAGTCCATCTTTTGATTGAGAGGAAGTTGAAGGTTTTCGGCCGTCAGAGGAATGAGCGCGTTGTTGAGCGAGTGCGACCTTTTCGGTTTCCCTGGCGGCGATTGCTGCAATGAGGGACGAATCGAGACCTCCCGAGAGGAGGACACCGTAAGGAACTTCCGACATTAGACGCTTCTTGACTGCCTTCTCGAGCGATTCACGGAGAACTTTGTAGTCGACTTCTTGAGTAGGGATCGCTTTGGGGTCTTCGTCACCGGACCACCACGAAGGGTGGAAGTATCGTTCGGTCTTTTGAGTCGATGAATCGTAGAAGTGTCCAGGAGGGAACGAGATGACTTGATCGCACTCGTCGTGAAGGGCTTTGAGTTCAGAAGCGAAGTAGACGGTTCCGGGTCGAGCAGAGTTCCATCCTTGGTAGAGAGTCGTGATACCGATAGGGTCTCGAGCGGCGATCATGCGGGAAGGAGTGACGGAAGTGTCGATGAGGACGAAAGAGAACATTCCGTCGAGGAGGTTGCAGAGTTTCGTGTCGTGTTCCTTGTACTGTGGACGGGACCAATGTATCCATAGTGAGTCTCGATTTATACGGATTCATGGTGGTAGACGGTCTTGCTCACGAGATGAAGGATAACTTCACAATCCGAGTGAGTTTTGAATTTCGCAGATTGATCCTTGAGCGACTTTCGGAGAGCTCGGTGGTTGTAGATTTCTCCGTTGACGGCAAGGAGAAGCTTCTCGTCTTCCGAGGTGATAGGTTGGGCACCAGTGTCTATCGAAGAGAGGCGAATCAGTCAGCTCCTCGGGAAATCCTGACCGTCACGATTCAAGCTTAGAAGAAACTTACCAACTCCGACGATAGCTAAACGTTCATGTACGAGGATCGAATCATCGCTCATCTTACATCCGGACCAGTCGGGACCGCGGTGTCGAAGTCGTTTCGATAAAGCGACTGCTCGCGCTCGGAATCCGGGCAAGTCTTTCGAATCGTACGCATGAGCTGCGAAAATACCACACATCTTGTGTCTGTCTACTAGCTAGCTGGTAAGACGGAGAGAGGATGGGAGGGAGATTAGCTTTTGACTCGAAACTTGTCCGAATAAATTTCTTGGAGGCTGTTGGACGTACGGAGTGGCGGGAGCTATAAGGCGGGTAACGAATGTAGAGGTTGCTGACTGCTGCTCTGTAAAGGTCGGCCTAGCTGGTTCGCGAGGTCGGAAGGGCGAAGTTTGGAGAGAGAGGGAAGAGGAGATTCATCGGAAACTCGTTTTCCCTCTCCTCGTGTTGAGTCATCCGAATCTCGTCTCACACAGCCACGTTGAGCCTATGTTGACTCGACCCCAGCCACCGCAAGCATCAGCTTCAACCTTTGTACAGCTCCCACCTCCTTCCTCTCGCGCCTCTCTCCTACACTCTCTCGCCGTTACCGCCCTCGGATACTCACTCGAGACCGCCCTGTTCTACGCTGAACGATTGTACGCCCTCGAGTCACTCGCCGAACCCTCGGTTTACCTCCTGTCGACGATTCATTTCCGACTTGAACAATACCACCAAGCCGCGTACCTCTTACGACAATCCGTCACTCTGAACCCTACACCGAGTCAGGGAGAACGAAAGCAGAACGAGGAGGATCTATTTGGTGGAGCGTCTGCCGCCGATTCAAAGCTGAACCGAAATGGAGGAGGAACAACAACAACACTCTCGTCTTCATCTTCTCGTCAGACGAAACCTGCTATAGAATGCAGTGTTCGCTGTGCACGACTATACGGACAAATCTGTACGAAACTAGGTCGAGACAAAGAAGGACGACTCGCATTGTTCCGAATCACTCAACCATTCAATTCCCTCGTCTCTACCTCTTCCGATCCACTCGAATCGACTACTCCTCCACTCGTACCGACAGTTCAAATCGAAGAGGCGACGGTGCTGGAGTTGGAGATGGCGAGATTGGCGAAGAAAGGAGGGGAAAACGAGAGGGCGATTCAGAGTTATACGAAAGTCCTTGCGAAACTACCGTCGTGTTGGGAAGCCTTGGAAACGTTGTGTCATTTGGGAGCACCTCCGACCGATCTCGACTCGTTATATCCGATTCGATCTCGTCCGTCTCAAGTTCTTCCTCAATCGATTTCTTCTTCTTCCTCCTCGACTGCCGCTCCTCTCCTTCAATCCACGACAACGACACAATCTCACCTGAATCGAAGTCATCCTCCACCTCTTGGACCTTCTCTCAATTCAACGATCAATGCTCCTCCCTTCTCGTTTGGTCGACCAAGGAATGGAGATATGCAAGAAACTCCTCTAGGTTACTCGACCCCGGCTGAACCGGGTCAAGTGGGTGGTGGTGGATTCGCGAAATTCTATGGAGCGGCTCTAGGGATGGGAGGAGCTGGGTTGAAAGGGAAGGGGAAAGAACCTTGGTTGATGGGAGGAGGAGGAAACGGAGGAGGATTACCGTTGCGAAGAACGGCGTCGGGGAGATACGGAGACATCACGGAGAGTTCGATCGATGAACAGTAAGTCCTCGAACTTTTTCAGAGCTGAAGATGTTCTGAATTTCCGACGGACTTGCGCGAAATTTAGATCTTTCGATACTTCATTTTACCCTTCGGCACCACTCTTCTCCGCACCTCTCAACACTCAAGTCACTCGAACTTCCGCCGCTCCTTCGTCTTCACTCTTCACTCCTCCTACTACGACCTCAAACCTCCCAACTGCGACCGCTCCTGGAGTCAAACGAACTCGAGGTGGAAACGTCGCTCCAGCTTCTTCTTCCCTCGTCACTTCGAATCAAGACGACGAAACCGGTGTCGTTGGTACAAGAAGCAAACGAGTCGTTCGAGGAGTACCTGGCGAAACCGCAAAATCAAGAAGAGGAGGAGCGCACGTGACTCCAGCTGAACCTCCCGCGACTCGAAGATCTTCTCGACTTTCTCGCGACGCCGGTTCGACAAACAGTCTAGGAAGCGTCGTAATGGTACTCTCGAAATCCCAATCGAGCAGCGTCAATGGACCGAATCCGACCCTCCCGAAGAGTGCGAATTCGAGGGACAAGAAGAGATCGAAAGCAAATATCGGACCTTCGGTGCTTTCCGACGCTGGATCCGAACCTCGTTCGCCTCATTCTCAAGCTTCTTCCCCGGTTCCTTCTTCCCCTGGAGGTGCGAGCGCTACGACTGTCCTTCCGGAGATCGCAGCGAGACAAGAAGCGGAAGATTGGGTTACTCTCATACTCCGAGGATTCGCGGGAGCCGTCATCGCTCAGTCAAAGTATGAGAATTTCAAGGTCGTTGAAGCGTTTGGGAATCTACCGATTGAACAACAGAGATCGGCGAGGTGTTTGATCATGTTGGCGAGATCTCACGCAGAAAGCCTCAATTACGAAAAGGTGAGTCATCGCGGTGTCTCAGTCCGATTCAGTATCGGCACTGAACTCCTCAGATTTGATGACTTGACAGGCGGAGAAAGTATTCGCTCAAGCACGAGCGCTTTCACCTCATTCGCTCGAATCGATGGACGTCTATTCAACGATTCTTTGGCATCGTCGTTCTTCAACTACTCTCTCTCTCCTTTCTCAAGAACTCATGCTTCTCTCCCCCTCTCACCCTTCAAGTTGGATCGCAACGGGAAACACGTTCTCGCTCAATTCCGACCACGCGACCGCCCTCAAATGCTTCAAACGTGCGGTTCAACTCGATCAAAATTGTGTTTACGCGTATACGTTGGCGGGGCATGAATGTATCATGTTGGAGGAGTGGGAGAGAGGAATCGGGTTTTTCAGGGAAGCGATCAGAAGAGATTTACTTCACTACAACGCTTGGTCAGTCGTTTCCCTCCCTCCCCTCCAAACGGTGAGTTGGTGACTGATAGATCGAGCGAACAGGTTCGGATTGGGGAATGTCTATATGAAGACGGGGAAATACACTTTGGCCGATTTTCATTTCCGAAGAGCACTCGAAATCAACCCTTCGAACGCCACTCTCGTTTGTTGTGTCGGTTCGGTACGTCCAGACATCTCGTATCATTAACTGCTTACGCCGCTGACGATATTTGAGGAACCGGATGTCAGGTGCTCGAGAAATCTCGTCGATACAAAGAAGCACTCGAAACATACGAAAGAGCTTGTTTACTCGCTCCGGAGAGTTCTTTGGCGAGGTTCAGGAGAGCGAGGATGATGGTCGCCCTCGGTCGACACCAGGTACGTCGTCTCTCGTTCCCTCGCGACGAACAAACTCGAGCTGACCACTCTTTCGATCGTCTCCTCGTAGCTCGCCGAACCCGATCTACTACAACTCAAATCCCTTGCTCCTCTCGAACCTACCGTTCACTACCTCCTCGGGAAACTGTACAAGTCTCTCGGACCTTCGAAACGAGCTCAAATGCTCACGGCCTTCACGACTGCTCAAGATCTCGAACCGAGAATGGCTTCGTGAGTCCTTACTGCTCTCTGCAACTGATCCCGTGGATGATGCTGAGCGTAGCCATCAATTGTCACTCACAGGGTCATTCGAGAACAAATCGAACGTTCTGCTCAAGAAGGGATGGACGTCGACGCGAGCGAAACTGGAAGTGTCGCCTTGTAATCCTTTAATGTACTGTCTCGAGATATCTAACCCACTCTTCCATACCCCTTCGGCTTCTCTATTCTACTCGCTCGTCTGTCTCCCTTTCTGTTTACAATAATTCGTGTTGTTTCGCATTCTTCTCGCTCGTTTGCAACGTTTATTTCCCCTCGCTTTACCACCCCTCTCCGGCGTCGTCGTCTAGTGCACAGATCTCATACTGACTCTACTCCGGACGTATTCCGCGGTTGAGGATGGGACAAAAAGGCGGGTCGAGCGCAAAGAATTCTCTTTCTTTCCTTTTCATCACTTTTCGTCTACCTCTTCATTCTTCGGGTCCCAGTTTGTGAGTTCCATCTTCACTCTGCTTCAGTCTCGTTCACTGACTTCCTCCCTCGAATCGACAGCCTGATCATTCAAATCCCGCTCGACCCCCCCTTTCATCCTCCCTTGTTCGGTTGCTCCTCTCAGATAGCCTTCTTTCCTTTTGGATCGACCTGAACGCTGCCCTATTTGCCACTTCTTCTCGGAGACGAGCTAAATGGGAGTTGTTTAGGTCGATCGACAAGGTAGGACGTCAATCTGAGCGGAGCAGCCGAATGTTTTCCTCTTTCTCTTCCACTTCTTCTACTCGACCTTATCGGAGCTAGGAAGGATCTGGACAATGAAGTACGACTCGCGTGGGTGGAACTTTTTGAGCTAATGATCCACGACCTCAATTTAGGGCACTCTTTTCCATCGCAGTCAAACGCGAGTTGATCCGTCGGCTCATCTCTCGCCGGACTACAGTGGAAGAGAGTGATCTAAAGAAGAGCGTGGACTGTTCCGCTACGAAAAATCCATATCCGCGAGCGGTACTGCTGAGTCGGAATCCCTTCCTCTTCTCCACTTCTCGCTTCAAATCCCGATCAAAATAGTGAGACTCTTTCCTCGTTCTCACCTTCCTCTGTTTCGTTCCAGCTTATCATTCCTTGTCGTGATTGTCGTCGCAGTGTCGAGCTCGTGCCACTTCCCGCCTCGTCCAACTTGGTTGCTCCGATCAATTAGCTTCCAGTGCTTCGTCGATCATCGATGTACGGCCGTGTCCGTGACTATGCCTGACGCGACCGACCTCGACATGCGATCACTGGGATTTCATTGATCGGAGCAGCCAAGGTTCCTATCGTCGTTCTCCAATCGACAATTTCCTTTCGAACACTGCACCTTCATTCCGGCCGTTACAGGATGAGTGAGAAAAGAGTGTGGGCCGAAACGAGCAGTACTCCGTGTCGTAGTGCCTCCCTTACTTCGATCTCAGTCGAGAGGGCCCTTCAGCTCGCGCTTTCCATTCTTTTCCGTATCTTTCTCCTTTTTCCCTACCTTGTTCATTGTCAGTCTCTTGTTCTCACCTTGCAGTATCATGATTGTTCTTACACTCAGTGACACTACGAGAGCAACGCGCGAGACAAGTGAGAGACCTCGACCTTTCTGCAAAACTTGAGAAACGATCCTTCCGACGTTTCTCGGCCTCGCGCTTGGGCAAGCTGTCGAGCTGCTCGCTACTCATGCAGACGCCCGAGTGAGATCAATGCGAGCTTGTAGATGATCGTTGCAAATCGGAAGGCGACGGAGCAACCAGAGCCCGAGTTCAACCTCGAGACATCGGTCACTTCCGCATCACTCGTTTTCCTCCGTTCGATCGGCCATCGCCAGTAGTGAAACGAATCAGGACGAGCTTGCCACGCTTGGCCAACTCGTTTGCTCTTCTCATTCCGTCCCGTGTATCCACACTCGATATCAACAAAGTCGAGATTTCGGAAAATCAAGTGCTGTGCCGTTTGGTTTGAGGGTTTTCTCGTATCGTTACAACATATTACCCCCGCGAACACATCTAGATATAGCGCCACGTAATGTAATCTGTTCATTCCTTGTCTGGAATATTGTGAGATTTCTTGAGTTCTTCGAGTTCTTTTTCCCGTTTTGCGAGATCGACTTTAGCTGCTTGTTGTGCCGGTTTGTGATACAGCACTACCTCACGCACAAGAGTATCTTATCAGTTCTCATCTAGTTAGAAGGCCGAGAAGGGCAAGACGCACCGACCAGGTAACGATCTTGCAAATGGAAACCGTTCAAATGATCAAAAGCGTTTTTGGCCTATCGGAGGTAGCCCATTCTACATCAGCTTGGTTTTACATCAGTGACACTGATGTAATCAGGACCACCTACATCCATGACATCCTCGTAAGCGACGAAAGCGGTTCCTTTCGCCTTCCCTTCAATCCCTCTTCGAATCTGTCTCACCGCACCGTATCTAGGTTTCCCGTGGAGCGTCAGCTTCGTTGATAGGTTCCCCGTGCTTCAGTGAGCTGGCTTACCGTCCGAACAAGTCGTAGAGATCTTCTCCAGTCACTTTGAAATTCAGGTTCTAGCACACTCACCTGGTCAGCTCGTCGCGCATACGTCGAGCAGAGAGATGATGCATACCTTTACGAACAGAATACGGTTCACGTCAGGCGATAGTTTGACGGTAGCCATCGGGATTGTTGCTTTATTGATGAAACGAGTTTGAGGAGGTTCTGTCGAGACTAGCTCGAAGAAGCGGGTCAGTAATGGTTCCTGTCCGAATCAGCTACCTTTGTAGATGTCCCAGCAGCAAGGCAAGGTCTGCGATGAGGCTGGTGAAATGGTGGAGAGATGAACCGGAAGAAGTATCAAGAGGAGGTAGATCGGAGAATCAGACTTACGGATAGCTGGTGGGTAGAGCTCAGAGGCTAGTGTCAAAGTTTATCGGCGGCGAGAGATGGTGTTGGTTGACGGAAATGAGCGAGTTCGCCAACTTCCCGATGTCCCTCTCTTCTCCGGTCTATTCGCGCGAGAAACTCGACCTCGCACGATATCAGCAGTAGCTAGACTCCGTCCTTGACACATCTAGCCAGCGTCCGACCTACCGCACCTTCAATTCTCCCCGCTTTCCCTCGACGTCTTCCCGTTCATCCGCTCGAACCCGCTGAGTCAGAGATGTCCGGCTACATCCTGTGGGATCTCGTTCCGACCTCCTCCTCTCCTCCCGGTCCCTCCTTCTCCCCCTTCTGTATGCGAGCTCGTCTCGCTCTCCTACGCAAAGGAATCGATTTCGAAACTCGTTTCGTCACTTACCATGACTTGAGGTTCGGTGGATGGAAGGAGAAACTCGGGGTCGACCTTGCTACTGGTGAGAGATCTCTGCGTGGGAATATAACGAATACATCTGAAGAATTGTGCTGCGAAAACGTTGAACAGCTCCAATTCTTGAACGACCAGACGGAACTTACTTGATGGATAGCACTCAGATCGCTCTGTGAGTCACTCCTCACCTCTAGTCGCTACCGCCGCGCAACTGACTAGGGAAGAAGTTTTCTTACAGCTGGCTCGACGAAACGTACCCTTCGAAACCGAATCTCTTCTTGCCTGCTGCGGCGACGCCGGTTGATCTCGAGTCTTCAGAGTACAAAGAGGCTGTCGAGAACTTTGACAACAAACTCAAAGGTGCGCGCTGTCTCTCAAGCTTCCCATTCGCACGATTCAGGGAAATTGACCATCTTCACTTCTGACTATATGTCGCTGTCTCAGACATTGCAAGTCCAGGACACGAGTCAGAGAAAGGCATTCGAGCTCGCGGCGAGTATTGGTGCGCGATCTTCTGGTTGTACGCTCGTAGGATCGTCAGGTTGTTCGATAAAGAGGTTCGTGGCGGATTCATTTGACGATACGCTTTGAGCCGGCTTCCGGTTGCGAATCTGACTCGTGTTTTGTTCGAACGCGAACAGACTGCGGAGTATTGGGTTCAGGATTCGAGGTTAGGAGACGGGACCTGGAAATCGGTTGTGACGCGTGATCAAGGTCAGTCGTGCTTCTGTAACATTGAGCGAGCCTCGTTGTTGACGAAGCCCTCGATTGGCTGTAGAACCTCTGGTTGAGAGCGTACAAACCGGTTGCCGAAACCTCTCTTCCCATCTCTCCAAGAACAACGCTCAATTCTTCTCCTCTCCAAATGAACCTGGAATGACTGTAAGTACCTCTTTGAACCCCTCGCCCCCCTCGTAGCCGTGACTGACCCGGATGGTGATGCTGGCTCTGCAGGATTTCTCCCTCTTCGGAAGCGTTCAATTGATCCGCTCGGTCTCGCCCAAACTCTTCCAAGAATGTTTCCTCGCTCCAGGGGACGAGTTTGCGGGGTGGGTGAAGAAGATGGACGAGTTGTTTCCGATGGAGGATGTCAGGGCGAGGGATTGTAAGGAAGAAGTCGAGGTTTGTAAGGAGTAGATCTCTAGCGTGTAAAACAGAGTCGAAACGTAGGCAGCGTCGCTCGGAGCGGCTGGAGAGGGAATGCCTGACGGTCGACTGGCCTCTGCCGCAGAGTTGTGAGACGAAAGACTACTGATGTTTGCACTCTTTTTGGCACGATCGCTATGGACAACTCTTTTCCCTCCAATTAAGCCCTTCCGTAGGTAGGGAGAGCCTTGGGCTTGTTCTCGAGAATACCTTCGATCTCTTCCATGACTTCGTCGGTGAGTTTGGGGAGAACGTCGAGAGCCTCGAAGTTTTGAACGAGTTGTTCGGGCTTCGTCGCTCCGAGAATGACGGATCTATCTCAACGATACCGTTAAGCCGGAGCCTCGCACTGCGGATGGAGGAAGGACATACGAGACGTTGGGGTTCTTGGCGGCCCAGGCGAGCGCGAGAGCAGCTTGGTTCGAAGCTCCGAGACGTTTCGCGAGATCACCAAGTTTGCGCATCTTCGCAATCTTGGCCTTTCCAGCTTCGGTTTCGAGCTCCTTGACGGTGTCCTTGTAGATCTCGGAAGTCTTGAAACGAGAGTCTTCGGGGATCTGCGAGATCGTTAAGAGAGGTCAGATCGACTTCCGGCGAGACGTCGAAAAAAAAAGGAGACTTACTCCATCGTTGTACTTGCCGGTGAGCTGTCAAGTCAAGGAGGTAGCGCGAATCAGTACACTGTTTAGAACAGTAGAACCGATCGTTACGTACCATTCCTCCAGCAAGGGGAGACCAGATCGTAGTTCCGTATTTGTAGTGACGGTAAAGGTCTGCGAACTCGACCTCGAACTTCTGACGGTGCAACATGGACATCTGAGGCTGCTCTACACAAGGGCGGGTCATTCCGAGCCTGTCGGCGATTCCAACGGCTTCGGCGATTTGAGCAGCGGTCCATTCACTTTTTCACGGAAATGGGTCAGCATGGTCGGGGCTGGAGAGGGAGGAGAGGCGGCTTACGACGTTCCCCAATAGAAGATCTTGCCCTGCTGGATGAATGTCTCCATCGTACGCACAGTTTCTTCAATTGGAGTCAAACCGTCATGTCGGTGGCAGAAGAGAACGTCGACATATTCCATGCCTAACCTTTTGAGCGAGGCATTCAAGCCTTCAGTCAAGTGCTTCCTCGAGTTTCCCTTTTGGTTAGGGTCGCTCTTTCCAGTGCCGAAGAAGATTTTGGTCGTAACGACGATTTGGGAACGGTCGACATCGAGTTCTTTGAACGCACGACCCATCTCGCGTTCCGACTCTCCGTTCGAGTATACTTCGGCGTTATCGAACAGGTTACAACCGTGATCGAGAGCACTGCGAGCGAGAAAGAGGTGAAAGAGAGAAAAAACGTCAGTTTTGATTTCGCGAAAGATAAGTTTCGTCGCAAGACCTGACTCACGTCTTGATGATTTCGACGACAGGGTCTCCCTTGACGGTACCTCCCTGTGAGCAACATCTCGAAAGCGACATCAGATCCCGAAAATAAGACGAAGATTCGTTCCAGAAAACGGAACTCACGGTCGTGAGCCATCCTCCGTACGAGAAGAGGGAGACTTGAAGTCCAGTGTTTCCGAGAGGACGGAAGAGCATTTTCTAGAGCGAGAGCGATAACGACACAGAACGCAACGTGGACGAGAAGATTTCGAAGATGTCAGCACACGCGCAACGGAAGATTCGGTCAGAAGAGGGTTTGTGGCTCACACCAGGGTTGTATTCGTAAGGCATCTTGTTATGTGTTATGTGGTGTGAAAGGTGACAGAAGAGGGGAGAAGAGATCGAAACGTCAGCGCTGTCAGCACTGCACTGGTCCCCTCCACTTAGACCGATTCGATTCGGCTCCTGATCAAATACCCCACAACTTCGGCGGAAATATCAACATGATAATCATCTCGCAAGTGTGCAGAAATACTGCCTCAAGCTCAGACAGTCGTGCGAGACAGGCGATCCCTCGCGACGACGCCGCCAATCACTGCCTTCTCTCGCGATGGCTCTCTCTGCGTAGCTCTATCCCGCTCCAGTCTGCAGTCAGTCATCAAGACTGTATCAAATTGGCATTACTCTTTGACTCGTCTAGCCTCCTCTATCCATTCCGGTTTCAACCTCTCTACCTCTTCCCTCGCTTTCCCAACCTGATCCGTCACGTCCTTCAACAAGGAATCTCGATCCTGGAATTTCGGCATCGAAGAAGACGAAATCAAGAGAGATTTGACGTTCTCCGGCTGCGTACGTCCTCAAGCCCGACACTGGTCAGCATGTTCAAATGAACCGGTTCAATAGGCAAAGGAACGTACCATGTTTTCAACTTGTTCGAGCATTGCTTCGACGTTTTCAAGCTTCGAGCTCGCTTCAACGTATTCCTGATTTTGTCTGCGAGACGGACCACGATACAACAGCATCAATCAGCGAGGTGAGAAACACGTCTAAAGTCAGGAGTGAACTCACTCCACCCAATCCGAGAACCCCATAACTCTCTCATTCCCCTCTACCAATTCCTCGATCCTCGCTCCCTCCTCAATCCGATCCGTAATCAATCCCTCCTCATTCCCGGCCCTTCTCTTCTCCTGTAACTTACTCAGTAACGCCGTCAAGCGCGGTTCGAGTTGTTTCAATAGCGAAGGACCGCCGTTCGCGGGAGGTTGAGGGGAAGAGAGAGGTTGAGTGGGTCGACCGGAGATCGAGAGAGAGATTGAATCGGATTGAGGGAGCCATTGAGGTGGTTGGAGAAATTGAGGATAGACAGAGAAAGCCTACGAAACGAAAAAAAGCGGTCAGGAGAGATCATCTCGAACGAAGAAGAGTGGATGAAAAGTACGGGTGATTCAGATGTCCCGAATTGTACCGTCGTGACTCTCTTCCCTTCCGGATCGTTCCTCAATTCGAACTCTCCCAAGTAAATCGGCATATAAATCGGATACGTCGCGAACAAAACTTCTTTGAAATTCCGTGGTGTCAAGCCGATTCCATCTGTTTGTGCGATTGTCCGTGGGAGGGAAGCGATCTTCGACAAGAGGGAGAGAGGATGATGTGTGAAGGGAAGAACGGTCACGGGGGTTTCGTATTGTGTGAGGTGGGAGGAAGGGGAAAAGGGCAGTGAAAGGTCGGGGTCGAAGGGTGCGCTCAGGGGTAGTTCGTCGAGAGGAGAGAGTCGGAAGCCAGGTAGAGAAGAATCGAGAGCAGAGACTGCGAGACAAGGGTGGGTTAGGTGAGCTTCAAAGGAAGAAAAGTAAGAGTTCGCTAACTGTTCAGGTCTAATTCGGTATCTTCTAGCAAGGCTTTCCCTCTCATGACCAGATCGACTTTCCATACCGGTAACAAGACCATTTTGAATGCCCTCTCTACGATCCCTGCATCGAGTACAGCCGGAGAGATCCCAAACCATTTCTTGCAGAACCGCGATAGGAGGTGCGCGAACACGACCGAGACTCCAAAGGTTGAAGCTGCCGCCGTGTACGAGATGTCGAGTGCTTTTGATGGTGGCAGCTGAAAGGGAATAGCTACGAAAAGGAAAGAGGGAGAGGTGAGCTGATTCGAGGTTGAGCGAGAGAGAAAGAAGCTTCGACTCACTCTGGAGTTTGTGCGAAAGGATATCCCTCGGCAGTTCCGGTTCTGTCTCATCTACCGCTTCGACTCTTGCTGTACTGGTCGGTCTTGATCGAGGAAAGGAGACGAGGTTTGATGATGCAAAGGTTCTTCGATCGAGGGTACGCCTGAAGGTAGCCGGTCTGAAGACTGCTGTTCTTGTCGGTATCAGCATGTTAGCGAAGAGGTCGTCCGAGGTGAGAGGAAGTGAAGAGTTGAAGAAAGAGATGAAGTTCCTCTCCCTCTCTTCTCTGCTCTACTCACCCTCAGATCGACAATCATGTCAGACAATATCGATCAACAAGCACCTTCGACGCTATCACCCCGCGAACAAGCATTACTAGCAGCGGAACAACGTGCAAAGGCGGTTCCCTCGACTTCGACTCCCGCTTCAGCTCATCAAGCTTCAGTACCGTTCAATCCGAGTCGTCAGGATATCTTGACGTTCTCGAGGATCATGGACACTCAGGTGAGTCAAGGCTTTTAGCGAAAAGTTGATCGAGAGCTGACTCTTTCGCTCACGCCTCGCCTCGCTACTCGTCCTTTGCTCGTTCATGCTCGCTCTATCTACCCCGTGCTTAATTGTACCATCCTTCTGAGCTCACAGCTTCTTCCTCATTGCTCGAAAACCCAAGCGGTTGAAACCCTCTCGACCCTCCAAACTCTCCTCTCGAACATTCTCTCTCCTCCGAACCCTACCGCCGCCTCGAAATACCGACAAATCCGACTCTCGAACGCTCTCATCCAACGCACCATCATGAACGTTTCCAATTCAGCCCCTCACGACTATCTCGTCGCTTGTGGATTCCGTCGACAAACGATCGAATTCACTCCTTATCTCATCTTCCCTCCTTCTCCTACCGCGAACGAACTACACAAACTTCGAACGGGACAACATGTGTTGGAGACTACGTTAAGGAGAGCTCAGGAGGCGGAAGAGAGGGAGAAAAGGTATAGAGAGTCGGAGAAAGATGCTGAGAAAGCGAGGAAGGAGAAAGCTTTGTTGGAATTCGAGGAAGATAGGAGGTTGAGAAGTGAACGAGATGAAAGAGGTCAGTCTTCTTCCTCCCCCTTCCGTTCCTGTCTCGAGTCACCGCTGATTGATGACTGATTCGGTGGGTGGAATAGAGAAATTCGTCCGAGAAGCACGAGCTGCGAACCCTCAGCCCTCCCCTCCCGTCGTTCCTCGTCCTACTTCCCCTGTCCCTCGTCCTCCCCGTATGGCTCTTCGTCAATCCCGTTCTCGCGGAATCGTCATGCGAGAAGAATCGCAAGAAGATTTCGAAGGAACTCCTCCTCCCGCTTACGGCGAATTACATGGACGAGTCCTCGGAACGGGATTACCTCCTGATGCGGTGGAGGTTCCGAGGGATGTACAGATGGTCAATCAACAGGATTTGGAGGATAGTGAAGAAGATGAAGACGAAGAAGAGGAGGAGGAATACTGATTTTTGTTTTTTTCGCATTTTTTTTGTTTTCCGGTTCCATCTTTTGTGTTTCTGTTTCGTTCGAGTTGTTTCACATTACTACGCAATTGCAATTGGTCTCCATCTACCTCTAATCAGAGAATTTCGAGTTTGCCGAGACCCGACCAGCGAAGGCATGCCGAGATCTCACGGTCCTCTCTCTCTCCTTCCTCACTTCTCTCCGCCTCTCCCAACCTCACAAGATGCTCAACTCGACTCGCGTACTGTCTGCTCGCCCTCTCATCTCCTCCTCCTCTTCTAGGAGTTTCCCCCACACGTTCCGACGAACTTTCTCATCTTCTCCCTCCTCTCGCGGTGCGATCAAGTCGATAGGAGTGATCGGATCCGGTCAAATGGGAGTCGGAATCGCCTATGTTGCTGCTCGTGTAAGTCGGGTCCTTCTCCTCATGACTCGTCGCTTAGTTCGCTTACCTCGAACCGAGAGTCACTCTCGTTAGACGGCGGGAGTTCAAGTTCAATTATGTGATACGAACTCGAGTCAATTGGAGACAGGTGTGGAATTTATGCATGGTTTATTGGGGAAAGAATACAAGAAGGGAAAGATTACGGAGGAGGAAATCGAACTTGTTAAGAAGAGGATTTCGACGGTTGGAGGTATCAAAGAGTTTGGAGGAGAGAACGGAGTGGATCTAGCTATCGAGGTGAGCTTCTCTTTCTATCATTTCCACCGGCGGGTGAGCTCATGGCAGAAAGGTGAGGTTACAGGCAGTTTCGGAAAACTTGAAGGTTAAACAAACGATCTTCGGCGAGCTGGCGACTCATCTCAAACCGGCTTCCATCTTGGCGAGTAACACGAGTTCGATCAGCTTATCGAAACTTGCGGCGAGTGCTGTATCGAAAGAAACAGGGGAAGACAGGAGTCGAAGCGTCGTCGGATTCCACTTCTGTAAGGTCCGCACTTCTCTCCGTCTCAGCCACCACTGAGCTCTTTTGGTATCCTTACAGTCAATCCCGTCCCCGTGATGAAGCTCGTCGAGTTAATCCCCGCTCTCCAAACCCATCCCCTCGTGCTGAAAATCGCCCGTTCGATCGCCCTCGAAATGGGCAAAACCGTCGTTGTCTCGCGCGATTCTCCCGGGTTCATCTCGAATCGATTATTGATGCCTTATATTAACGAAGCGGTCGAAGTGTTGGAGAGCGGAGTGGCGAAGAGGGAGGATATTGATCAGACGATGAAATTGGGGATGAATCATCCAATGGGTCCTTTGACTTTGGCTGATTTGTGAGTGGACTCTCTCTTTCTTGCTTCGACAAGCGAGTGTCGCTGGGAGGAGAAGGGAAATGAGGGATCTTCCGAGAGGAAGAGAAAGCTCGGACGACTTGCTCTCGTCTTCGCGCGAAAGTTCACCGATGGGTCGCTTCATGAGCTGACGAAGCTCTTTCTTCCCTACGTGATAGCATCGGTCTCGATACATGTCTCTCAATCATGCAAGTTCTGTACACGGAGACTGGAGACTCGAAATACCGTCCCTCCGTTCTCCTCTCCGTACGTTCACCTCTTAGATTTCTTCCTCTCTCACATACCCTCGACGCTGACCACACTCATCACGATGCGATCAGAGGATGGTCTCCGCTGGTTACATGGGAAAGAAATCAGGTAAAGGTTTCTACGACTACGGATCGGCTCAAGGAGAAGAGAAACCGATTGCGATTCCTGGACAGGAAGTTGAGGGTGAGGGGAGGGATACAGAGACACCGGCGCCATACGGAGAGAGCGAGACGAGGGCATAGATTCCGAAGATTGCTAGACCAAGTCGGTTTGCAGAATGAGCACTGAGCCGTAATGAACCCTTTCTTCTCCGGCGAGAAACGATGATGACTGAGACCGTCGCGAGCGATCTATGGGCTGCGGGTTGAGGTTCACGCTGACAGTGTCTTGCAGTAAGTCAGTGACAGAAAAGTGGAGCGAAAAGTAGGTGATCTCGCCTAGAGTTGCGTAGTCTTGTACCCTCTCTGCAGCTTCCTACGATCTCCCTGCCCAGCCTTCGACTCATCTCACGGACCCTGACCCTCCAAGAGCGAGAAAGACACAAAGATCTTGGAGCTAAAAGCTTTCGGTTCTGAACTTCGAGCTCCGCGCGGAAGAGGGAAAGAGTTCACGAGAAGCCTTTGAGGAGAGGTACTGATCGGCAACGAGCACAGGATGACTCAAGAAGACCCAACAGACAGTTACACCTACACACGATAGACTACGAAAAGGTAAACACACAAAATATCTACAAAATGACAAGCAAGCGAAAACAATCACTGAGAGCGAGCCCTCTTCCTTTTCTCAGGGCTAGCAGTCTAGAGGACGTAACGGAAGTTCGGATTCTCAGCAACGCACTCCATCTTGTCCTCCATTCCAGCGGCGGCGGCGAGTTTCGGATCGGCGGGACCAAACTTGCGGTCCCGAGATTTGTTCGAGCAGTACATGTAGGCCCAGAGGGTGCAGTGAGCGACGAGTTTGGCGATGTAACCTCCCATCCTACAATGGTAGAAACGAAGAGACGAGTTAGCTCGGGCACTTTTTGCAACGTCGGTCCTTGTTCTCCATTTTCGCTCCCTTCTCTCCTCTTTCCCACCTGTATCCGGCACCTACTGCACCGCTGAGCACTTTGAGACGTAGAGAGCGTTGACTTACATCGCGTAACCTCCGCTAGCATATCTCGGCTTCTCGTGAGCGTAAATGAATTGAGGACCGGCCATGTTTCCCGCGCAGTAAGCAGCAAAGACCATTGCCGACACTGTTGACCTTTTCGAGAATCCTCCTACGTTACTCGCCATCATCAATAGTCCAATCGAGAACCCGATTGATTGAACGTTCGTGAACCATAACGCGACGAGGCTAAGGACAGCGAAAACAGTGCGAAACAGGTCAGTACGGCTCTGTGCACTTCTGAGACCGGAAGCAGAGTGACGACTTACCGTCCCCATTGGGCAGAGCTAGGTAGGAAGGAGAGGAGAGCGGTGGCGATCACGCAAATCATGTTTCCGATTGTTACCATGAGCAGTCGAGTGTTGGCGAAACGGTTGGCCACGAGACCGGCGATAACGAGAGAGATAATCTGTAAGGACTTTCCGGCGCAGTCGAGAAGAGCGGCGTCGAACGTAGAGCTGGAGAACGAACGACACAAAGAGTTAGATTTCGCGCTTGGATCAACTCTTCGCTTCGACGAGACAAACTCACAATCCCATATCTTTGATGCTGTTGATCAGTGACAAGTCGTCAGTAACCAGACAAGGAGGGCTACAGAGGTCAAGAACGTACATCGTTCCGGAGAAGTTGGTCAAGATACCTATCGACGAGAGAAAGTCAGCACTTCTGCGAGAGTCTAGATTGTCAAAGAGAGGAGGAACACACCATTAGGTACTGCAGATCCGAATGACGCGATCGTGAGGCACCATGCTTTCGGGTCAAGCAAAGCAGCGACTGCCTGTCGACGGTCAAACTTCCTCGACTTGATACCGATTCCACCGGAAGCGACTCGAGCGACGGCGAGAGTTCGGTAGGCGGGTTTGAGCCAGAAAGCGTTCGAAGGTGAGTCGGCGAGGAAGAAGTAGAGGAATACGCCCCATCCGATCGTGAGTGCGCCGAGGATGATGAAGATGAGTTCCCATTTTGGGACGAGGAGGGTAGAGTCAGGAGCCTTTTCGATCCCAGCCGCCATCAAGGACTGTAACGAGGAGAAGTGAAAGGATTTATGGTCAGTTGCGGCTCAAAAGGACTAGAGCCAAGATCAGTAGACTGACCCCGATGATTCCTCCCCATCCGACTGAACTGAGCCAGATCGTTTGACGCAATGTACTCTCCTCCCGACGATACCACATGCCAGTCATAAGCGTAAGACAGGGAGTGACGGCGGCTTCGAAGAAACCTGCAAAAACCATGAAAACCCATTAGAAATGGCTAAATCGAGCGCGAGGGAGAAAGACTCACCGAGGAAGAAGCGGTTAACCATGGCAGTCGCAAAGTTCTTGCAGCCGATCATCGAGATGACACAGATTCCCCAGAGAATGCAGGTTCCACCAAGCACTTGATTCGCCTTGTAGCGACCGAGACTAAGGAGCGAGAGAAGATTCAGCTACGTCAAGTCACAGAATCAGGCGTGTCAGACAGTACGTACAGGTAAGAGGAGGGCTGTTGAGCGACGAGATAACCCTGAACCAAAAAAAAAAAATGTTCATTCAGCTTCGTTCGCGAATCTTAGTCTCTGTCGAAGGAGGCGCAACGCACAATGTAGAAGATCGAGGCTGTCCACGAGAACTGACTACCGGTCATGTTCATAGCCTTGTCCATTCCGAAGACTTTCGCATAGTTCAAAGCGGTTTTGTCGAGGTATTGAAGAGTTTGAGTAATGAGGAAACTATACAACGGTCGAAGAGGTAGATAGTCAGCCTCAACGATCCGATGGCAGAAAAGAAAAGCGAGTAGACAATTGAGACGTACAGAGGCAAGAGGAACCAATCGATTCGTCGGACGATAGCTTTGTTCTCTTCCGGAGTCTGCAGAGGCGAACGAGGACGTCAGCAACTGCAGCGGACTCCTTGCACCTCGAAAACGATGTGACTTACGATCTCAGCCTGTTGTTGCGACTTGATGAACTCAGCTTGTCCAATGTTGTCCTCATCTTCTTCCGCAATTACTCCGTTTTCGGGAGCGTATTCTCGATGTCGCAGAGTTCCCTTTTCGTATTCGAGCGAGCTCGTGAAGGATGCTGTTGTCGAGGCGTCGGTCTCAGCGCGTTTCAAGGCCGGGAAACCCATGATGGTCGAAGCTTGAGGGCGAAAGGGGGAGGGAGCGACGACGAGGAGAGGGGAGGACTTGCGGGTTGGAGGCTGGGATATACTGTAGAGTGAGAGGAGAGTGAGGGAGAGTGAGATAAAGGAGGGACTCCACAACGATAAAAGCCTCTCTTCAATGGAGTTTTGGGGAAAACTTCGTCCACGCACGGTCACCCTTTCACGACACAGTAATCTAATTCCGACGGCTTGGCGAGCTCTCGATTGGAGGAAGGGTTTCGCACGACTTTTCGGTTTTCGTCCCCTGCGGAGGGAGAAGTGGGCAAGTAGACGAAAATAGACATTAGCAATCGGCGCAATTCAGCACGAGGGAAACGAGGAAACGAGGGATCGGACTCGGGCGGCTACTCACAGTTTAGAGCGAGCCAATCAGACTGAAGAGGTCATTTCACAGACGAGAGTTTCGACACCTCGCGTCCCGAACCGCGAGCACTTTTCCCGGTCGAGTGGCTTTTTAGCGCTTCATCGTGCCGAAGGCCGGTCGTCGAGGGTGTCGCAGGTGGAGATCGTCGGATAATACAGTACCAATCTGTCGCGAGTCTTGACATGTGGACGTCGACTCGCGCTGGTCGCATCGAGAAAGCGGTTTGTGTCGAATTCGAAATAGCGGGTCCGTTGATTGCGAGTCGACCTGTCGGATTGCGCTGTCGGAGCTCTGCAGATTGGCAACAGTCACGATCAGAAGCAGGCACGGGCGTCGAGCTGAGCAGAGAGCGCCGCCGAATTGCTGAATAGAGGTCGGCGTGGAGGTTCGTGAAATTCCCTTTTCTCGAACCTGTATTCGCCAAACCAGTTTGTCAGTTTCTCTCGCTCCCAGATGAACAGGAGAGCAATATACTCACCTCTTCTTGAGATCGACAGCTCGGTTCCGACAACTGTACTCGGAGGAAGCAGAGCAGCGAGAGGATGAAGAACCTGTCTATAGCGCAAAGTCACTGATGTGAGTCGTCACCATCCACCACAGCGAGGGAATCGTTGAAGAATCAGACTGACCGAAAATAACTATCGCTTGGACAGAGGTCGAAAACGCTCACAGAGAAACGAAAGGTTGTCTCGACGATTCATTCATTCGCCAGAAGATCAATAATCCACCGTCGTCTCGTATCCAAGTCGACCTCCGTACGATTCAAAGCCAATGCGTCACGAGCTTCCAGTGGCCGAGCAGGACGGAGCAGCAGACCAAAGCAAGATCGAGGAAATCCTTCCAAGTGAAACTCGACTTCTCGAAACGCTGCATTCGAAGCGGCTGTTACGACCTTGCATCGATGACGGGTAAACGTACTGCGGGAGCCAAGGCGAGCGTGAGCCGATGGAGAGGATCAACCCACAAGAGGCCTCGTGCGAACAGAGGAAGAACTGACCGGTACGACCTCTCCTTGTCCTTGTTCCGTCACGAGATCAGACTACAGCTCTGTCGTGTAACTCATCCTCACCGTGCTCTCTTGCCTCGTGTCGCGGCCAGACTGCGCACTCCTCTCTGCAACAATCGATTGAAAAAACAGTCTGAGACCTGCTTTGGGTAAGTTGGACATCGGTCGGTGTAATTGGCGAGATTTCTGGATTGCGGTAGACTGTGGTCGTTCACGAAGTGAGTGGTAGGAGAGAGAGAGAGCAAAACCTCACTCTCCCATCTTCATCCCACATTCGATATACTTGAACAACCTGCGCCGCTACGAGCTCTACAAACCGTTCAGCACAAGCTACAAACCCCAATCACCGTTCAATAGAGCGTCAGCGTCGACAACTTGACGACATCGATCTTCATCTCACCTCGACCATTGTGCCCTCGCACGCTCACATGCAAACTTCTCGCCGTCATCAGTAAGGATATCTCAAGCGCACCTCTTCATTGACCAAGCTTGGGAACCGGAAAGCGCTTGGATGAAGAACTTTTAAGCAGACTCTCCTTGACATCCTTCTGACCCTGGGCAGTCTTCTTTGGTGACTGCAAGCTCTGTCTACTGTTTAGCTTGCGGCCAAGCTGACGTCAGCTTGCAGTCAGCTTGCTCGATCAGAGTCTGGACTCGTGCCTCGGTTCGATTCTTTTCTCTGACTCGACTTCGGATCGCTCAACATTCGCAGCATCGCAGCCCGCCGTGCTGTCCATCGCAACTGACAGAGTGTAGTGCTATCGCCACTTACTGTAGAAAGAAACGGCTCGAACGGAATCACTCAGCAGAACAGCAGAACATCAGAATATGTCGAGAATCTGCGGCGAAGTAAAAAGACATCGATCTGACACTGACAGGAGTAAAGTTGGGTTCTCGGAGTCATTGAGTACGCACGGTAGACTGCTCTGCGGGATAGATGCAACGAAGGATTTATTTTTCGCCCTCTGTTCATCTCTTTAAGCGATCCTTTGCCTGTCTTTTGCTCCATTCCCGCCTCTGATGCTCACTCGCTCAACGCACTCGTTGTGTTGGCACGGAGAACGTTTCAGCTGCTACATGGGCCAAAACCGGGGAAAGTATTCTGGAATTACGGATCAACGCAAGGTGAAGAATGACTGCTTGCGGTATTGGAATGCGAGGTCGAAGGGGATGCAAGGAAGTCGAAGACGCAGGCAGCGCAGGACGAGAGCGAGACAAAGTCGCAGGTCGCAAACATCGGGCTGGTTTGAGGAGACTGAGGATTGGTGAAGTTGTTCGCACTGGAGTCGGGGAAGAGCGAGGAAGCAAACGCAAGCAGCTGTGCGAGGAGCGTTCAGCTTGTAGGAGCAGGCCGCAGCGAGAGTGTGGTAGTTGGCAAGTACCCGCCTGAGGCGGAGAAAACTGATGGGGGAACAACAAAGATTCGGCCAGACAAGAGACAGTCTTCTGACTTACTGACAGATGGGAGAACCGGAGGGACCATGTGCAAGAGGAGGAGGAAAGGTGGCTGCAGAAGTCAAGGGAGTCAAGGTTTGAAATGCTGAACGAGCGAAATCAATCCTCTTCTTGTCTCCTCCTGCTTCGTGGTCCAAGCAATGCGGTCTCTTTACACTGTTGTTCATTCAGGTGCTATGCTCCAGCTACTAACAATGACAATGCTCAAATGACTCAAGGTTGCAAAATTAGCGCCACCCCTCCATCAGGCTTCTTCTTCTTCCCGATATTTCACCTTTGCGCAACGTATTGCCTACATCTGTATTACTGATAGAAAGTCTGGGGTGTACACAGCAAATGAGAATGACTGAGAGCCAGAAGGGTTGGGAAACAGAGGTCTCTAGGCGAGGAAGAGCTTTTGACTTCTTCGTTCGTCCTCTCTTGCTTCCAACGGAGGGTGTCAAAACGTGTGATATATACGTTGTACTGCCTTACCTCGAGGAAAAAAAAGTGCTGGTGGTTTAAGGGTAAAATCGAAGCTTCCCACTTCTGAGTAGCTGCTTTGGCTCCGGGTTCGAGTCCCGGCCAGCGCAATTTTTGCTGCTCGTAACACGCTGGACGTCTTCTGCACTTTTTGCTCGCAATGAATCGGAAGTTGCCTCGATACTTGTGGCGAATTCGCAAGGAAAAAGGCAAGAATCACTGTTTGCAATCGGTCCTCGAAGCCGGAGCGGTGACTCAGCGATATCTGGGCAATCACTGGGTATAACAGGCAGAGTTCTCGCTAGGCGTCAGAGAAAGGAAGATTGAAGGAGAGGGAATGAAGGGAAAACAACTGACTAGATATTGTGATTCTGGCTCTTGTTGCAGTATCACAGAAGCGTGAAGACACAATCAACCTGGAGAATAGGGAGCATACGAGAAGAGCGTAGTTTAAGAGAAAATAGCACGGAGTAGAAGGTAAAACAGTGGGCACGGACCACTTCCCAAAGTTGCTAAACACGGCTGAAACCCTATCGCTCCACTGGAGCGTAGGAAAGAGGTTGTCAGAACAGGTTACCGAGTCTCCCGACAGCTCAAACAGAGGTGTTGGTTGAATCGCAACTTCGTAGAAAAGAAAATTGGATATAAACGTTTGTTTTCGCTTTTCCTTCAATCCTCTGTAGTCCAATGGTTAGGATATCTCGCTTTCACCGAGGAGACCCGGGTTCAATTCCCGGCAGGGGAAAAACAGCTCATTGAGCAGCTTTCCTTTTCGCTCCGTCGGCGATTTTACTTTTTCTCCCTTTCTTTTTCTCTCTCGCTCTCCGCCGTTTCCTTCAGCTATTCGTCCTTTCTTCCTTTATTCGACACCTGAGCAATGTTGTCTCGACGTGGGTCGGTGCACGCATGCGAAACGCAAGGTTCGAAACTTGTCACAGCGTTTCTTTCGAGTTCTGATTCTCTGCAGCTTTTCAAGCGCGTGGGATCTTGGGCCTCGCTCGCTTCGATGGCTCATCTCACCCACACATAGAGAGAAGGAAAAGATAGTGCTAGGTATTCAATACATCAACAAAGAAAGAAAAAAGCAGTAGGTACAGTGTTCTAATCGGAATCCGACAACTCGATTTCTTCCGTTTTGGCTCGTTTGACAGCCGTACTCGTGCTCCTACTCCTACTCCTCGGAGCTGCCCTCTTCCGTTTCCCCTTTCCTTTCTTCACTTTCCCAGAACCGCCCGATTCTTCACTCTCTTCTCCTTCGTCTCCGTCACTTTCAGCCTGATCATCCAGTTTCCGACTCTCGACTACTCGACACACTTCGACCCCGACTCCCGAAGACAAGAGCACTTCGATCCAGACTTTCTGAGTTTCGGAGAGCTTGTCACCGGGTCCTTTCACCTCGGAGAACAAGACGGAACTGGTCGAGGGGTTCCAGAGACTATATTGAGCGAGGCAAAGTCATCAGTATTCAACTCTGAGAATCCCAAGCAGAGACAGCGAGAGGTTGTTTCGTACCAAAGATCGGGAATTCCACCAGTACGATGACCGTATTCTTCGACGAAGACGGTCAAGATCGACGCGAGTGCAGGACCTCCGATGCACTACAGCAGCCATGATGGACAACAAAGATCAGTACTGCGCGAGATCAAGTCAACGAGAGGGACAATAAACTCACGTCGACAATTTCCGTTAAATCTTCTTGACTGAATCGTTCCCAATTGATTCCAACCGCCCACGTGTTGAGGGGTCGTTCACGATCATCTGTCGCTTTGAGAAAGGTCGCCGCCTCACCTCTTGCTACGGCGGCGAGACGAGCATCGACAGCTGGTCGACGAACTACGAGTTCAGCGTGACGAGATCGAGCGAAAGGTAAGCGACGAACGATGACCAGGATTGTAACAAAGGGACTCACCGATGGCGAAAGCGTCAGTGGCAAGGTCGAGCGGGGCAGATTGGAAAGCCGTTTCGAAAACTCCATCAACGGGCGCGAAGATGATGTCCCAAAACACGAGCGCAAACTATGCAAGGCAAGCCATTAGCAATCAAGAGAACGCTCGAGAGGTCTCAGGAACTTACGATCGAAGTCAAAACACCATTCTCTGAATGAAACCTGAAAACATCCAAGTCTACCGATCAGTCAAACGAATCTCTCAGCGCAGAACGAGACGTAGCTTTACCCTTTCCAACCTTCTTTCACATACTGTTCGAGAACCAATTCCTCCACGCTGACCTCGTCTCCGTCAGTCGCCCTCCATAAACTCTTCTTTCCGATCGTCGGATCATCCAGCCGTTCTCCCTCCATCGTGCGTTGTTTCGATTTCGTGAGGAGAACTTGAAAGCTACGTCTTTCGTCTTTCGGTACGTCGAGAGCTGATTCGATTCGTGCAATACGTCGTTGTAGCGAGGATTTGTAAACTGCGTTAAAAGAGAAGAACAGTGAACTCGACGCGTCTAGAAGAGAGAGGCAGAATGAGCGTACTCAGATGAGTGAAGGGATCTTCAAGTCCAGTCTCGCAAACCCTCAATGCTTCCTCCCTCCTCTCACGCAATAACCTCTCCTTTTTCTTCGGTTTCGATTCCTTGTCCTTGATCAAAACGAGTTCTTCTCCCAGCGGGTACTTCATGAGAACGAGAGCGAGTCGATCATACCAATCTCCTCGTTTACCTCGTCTGAATGAAGTTTGAGCGAGTAAAAAACGAAGGATTTCGACTTCTCGTTCGTGATCACCCTGCGTGCAATTCTTCCAAGTCAGGGCCGCACACGGTGGAGACGACATGGGGAGGAGGACTCACGAGTTTAGCATAACAAGCCGCAGCTTTATACGCCGCACGACTGAGTGGCCAACCTGGATGAAACCTCCTTCGATAATACAATCGCCTCCTCTCGTCCCCATCATCCTCCGCTTTCATTTCCGTCTCGGCTTCGACACACAACTCTTTCCATTCGTCTTCGACCTCTTCCCAGATCTTTGCCCCCTCGAGGAACCTCGCCCGTTTCTCATCGACACTTTCCTTCTCTCCTCGTTTCGCTACTCCCGGTCCCCAAATCCCCTCGAGCGACTCTTCCACCTTCTTCTCAATCTCCATCGCCGCTTCAAACTGTTTCAACGTTTTCCGAGACGGAAAGATCGAGAAGGAACGAGAAACGATGTAGTCGGGATATCGACGTTTTCCGAATCGAGCTAGGAGCGAAGCCGTGAGGGAGCTCGTCTTGTTCGGTTGAGAAGAGGTTGCCGTGTACGATGTGCGATGATAGACGAGAGAGAGTCGATTAAAGAGGCTGACGTAGGTGGGAGAAAGTCGAATAACCGGACCTGCGAAGACCAAATTCAGTTTATTTCTGTCCACACAGAGAAACAATGGACTCTTACCGATGCTCTTCAAAGCCTGACGAGCGACTACTGAAGATTGTTTAAGTTTGTTTCCTTTCGTATCGTACCCAACTCCGAATCCGACTTGTTTCCCTTTCCCTTTCGCATTCGAGGTCGAGGTTTGAGACGGGAAGAAGGACAGAGTCGATTGATTCGAAGTACGTAACAAAGCTTTTGTCCATTCTCCTCTCTGTAACGAATTCAGCGTCAACGGTAAGCTAGCATAACGAAACGAAATGAGACGAAGGAAAAGTGAGCTCACGGTAGTTTTCCCAGCGGGTAAACTAACTTTCATCCTCTTTCCCAACGCAACTAGCTCTTCCATCGTCAACAGACTCAGAGCGATCTCTGGATCTTCCACCGCTAGTACTTCTTTGTCTTCGGCGAGTCGAGTCAAATCCATATTCGAATCGTCTTCTTCGCAATCTCCCAATTTCTTCTTCTTCTCCGTCGGTCTTGTCCCTCGAGTTCGTAAATCCTCTTCTTCGTCGTCCGACATTGTCAAATCGATCACGTTCGGATCTTCGACCTTACTGCTACTGCTTCTGCTAAACGGTTCGAGTTTGAGTTCGGATTTCGTTTCTTCGACGGCCGGCGGCGAAGGAGTGAATTCGATCTTCTGCCACAAATCCCGACAGGCACTCTCGAGATCCTTGACGTCGTTCTCGTAGCCAATCCCGTCTAATCGAATCCAGCCGTGTTTCCTGAGGAACAATCTCATGAAAAGGTAACGAGATTGATCTATCTCTCACAAGTCTATCAGCTTTGCGCGCTTCTCCGCTATCAGTGTTTGAATTAGACTCACAATCAAGTAACTGGAATCGCCTCAACGCGTGTTGTTCCTTCGGAGAGAACAAGAACGCTTCATGCCTAAAAACGGCTTCCAACATATCATCCGCCGCCTGCACGTAGAAGCTGACCCGTTGTGCTGGTGGCGCAGTCGAAACTTCTCTCGTACCGTTGTCGTCAGAGGTAGGAGTCGAGGGAGTCGAAGGCGATCTTGGACAGGTTGAATCAGTCGTCTTTTCGAAGATCGAGACCGGAGGAGTACCGACTCGAGCGGTCATCCTGAGAAGGAAGATTGTGGTCCTCTGGCTCGTGGATTGAGGAGCGGACGCGTCGGTTCTGGCTAATGGTCGGTGTAAAGCGAGGCGCGACGAACTTCGAATTCGAACAATTTCGCTCTCGTGTCTCTCATTTTCTGACTCTTTTGAGCACCGAGTAAAGAAAGGAAATACATATCCACGGTATCAAAGCATTCACCAAACCCAAACTACAACAAGATTCCAAAATAATTTCACCAAAACGATTATTCCAAACTATCTCGTTCTCCCTCCAAGAATTCCTCAATCTCCTGTTCCTCCTCCTCCTCCACCGCTCCTTTCAAGCTATTCGAAGATCCTCCCAGCCTACTCATCGAAGTCAACCTGTGAAGAGCTGGGACGGGGAGAGAATCAGGCGAAGCATCGCCACGACGGTCGAGATAAGGGGTTGAGGTGTAGGGGTTTGAACCTTCTCCGGCTGCTGAAGGACGATGAGAAGAGAGCGATGGTGGAGAGGAAAGGAATAGTTGGGGTTGATGTCGTTTCGCAATCGAAGAAGGGGAAATTCGGGGTTGGGAGGAGAATCGGTTCGCGCTTGAAGTAGGTAATACCGCCTAGAGAGAAACGGAACAGAGACAAGTTGTTGAGTAAGACATCTCAAACCGGGGAGAGGAATACAAAGAAACTGACTTGAGTTGGCCCGGAATCGAAGAGTATTTCTTCCTCTGCTCCTCCTTCGTTTCCACCTGATTTCCAACTGTCCCGTCTCTTTCTACCTCCGCTGTGACCCGGTAACGCTCCAAGTGGTGAGGGTGATCTCCCGGCTGAATTGATCGTTTCGAGGGAAGGGAACGACGCCGATTTCTTCGAATCGGGAGTGAGTCGAGGAGTCGAGATGGAAGAACGAGGTTTCGAATTCGACGATTTCGAGGCCGTCACTTGAGGTTTCGAAGTCACGAAAGCTCTAGTTAGACTAACGAGCTCGTTGTCGTGCTGCTGTTCCTTGTGCTTCCTCCGTTTCGATTGAGGTGCTTGAGGAAGGATCGCTCGTTTCGAATTCATCAATTTCTTCTCATCCTCCCATTCTTGCCATTGTTCCATATTGATCGGGATCCCTCTGTTCAGTTCCTCATCATTCAATTGACCTTCTGAGGGCAGTGATGTCCAGGGAGACTCGAGGAGTTTCCCTTTGACAACAGTGCTCTCGAGTCTCGCTAATCCCGCATTCCAACTCGCCAAGTGATCGAGTCCTGACTTCCTACGAGCTTGATCCAGTTCAACGAGTCTAGCGGAAAGTAGAGAGACGGATTGATCGAATGTTGAAGGAGAACTGGGTCGGCTAGATGGGGCGAGCACGAGAGGGATTGATCGAGAGATAGGGATCGGTGTACGAAACTCTGAGAGAGCCATCGCTCCTGCACTCGTAGCTGGCTACTGGAGGAGGCGAAGGGAGCGGCCGGAACCAACTTCTGGAGAGAATTCTCGCTCTTGTCTCCGCTCTCCACTCGTTCTCCGCGACTCGCCTTGTTCAGCAGCACCAACAAGAGTCGGATGCAAGAAGACGTGGAGGGTAGAGGTACTCCAGCTTCTTCGAGATCTCCTTCACCAGCCTTCCGAAGAGCGACTTACGCAGATGACGACCAATTCCTGAGCGCGCAAAGTCACAACCTCGAGCAACTAGAGAACAGCGGGTTACAAATCGGTACAGGGTTATTCGGCGAGGCGAGTGAGGAAGATGAATTAGATTCGCAAGATTCGGAATTCGAAGACGAGGACGAGGAGGAGGAAGAGTTTTACACGACAGCTGCGACTCTCAGTCGGTATGGAAACGAAGTTCCAGGATTACTTACTCAAGAGCAAGTCTTGCCAGGGGAAGAATTTGGTGAAATTACGATTCGAGGTGAGGAAACTCCTTCTCTCCTTTCCTTCGCTTCACCGTGACTGATTCGCTTCTTGTGGATGGAGGTAGAACTCTACAGTCTGCTTAAAGACGGAACGATCAACTTGAACCCTGCTTATCAACGAGAATCAGTCGTAAGAATCCATTCTCCTTTTTCAAAAGTTTGCCAGTAACTGACCGCTTCGAGCGCTTTAGTGGACGAAACCCAGAGCTGAAGATCTCATAGATTCCATCTTTCGCAACGTCCATATTCCCGAATTACTATTCAACGTTTACAGCCCAGAAGACGCACAAGAGGAGAACGGAACATCTTCGTCGAAGGGTGATCCAGATCGATACAAACTAGGAGGGAAAGGGAAACAGGTTGGAGAAGATATCAGGAGGTTTGTTTGGAATTGCGCAGATGGGAAACAACGCTGCACTTCGATCAAACGGTGCGCCTCTTTTCTTATCTTGCATTCCTCGCTCGTTCTTCCAATTTCCGGAACTGATCCATATACTTTCGGGTAGATTCATGGACGGAGAGATCAGTGTTGTGAGTTCCCCTGAGCTCGTTCGCTATTGACGGTCATCTCACTCGTTTCTCTCTCTCGTCGTAGAAACCGGATACGGGACAGAGACGCGAAAAGTACACCTACCACCAACTCCCAGCAGCAACAAAGGCGATCTTCGACAACAGGAAGCTACGATTCGGATTCTATCGTGAACTAAGCTACCCGCAAGAATGTCAAATCTTTCGACGAGTTCAGCTCGGGGTCGTATTGACTGCAAACGGTACGATTCTCCCTCTGTCCAACTCCGTCGAGAGGACCGATTAGCTCATCGTTTCGACTTCCTTGCAGAACAAGAGCACGCTGTTAGATCAGATTACAAACTTTGGATCGATCAACTCGTACAGACGTATGCTCCTCAAGCTATCGAAGAACAATGTCGCAATCCCGAAGCTTTCTCTCCGGTTAGTCTTATTCGATAACAGCGTCTCTGTCCTTTCTTGCCATACTGAGTCACACTTCGCATTCAAACAGCGAATCACGGAACTCGGTCACCGAAATAAAGGTCTCTCAGTCTTTTTCTTCCTCGCCTCTTCGCTCGTCCTCGGTCACGCGAAAGCGAAACATCGAACTCCTAACCATCGTCGCAAAGAACTCGCCGAAGATCCCTTACCTCCTCCCGCTTCACGCGAAATGATTATCCGAATCCTCGAACGCCTGAAACGACTCTCTCTCGTACCTCAACTACCTGAAGACGAGACCGTTTACAAATGGTCCTCTCCTGCAGTTCATACTCCAGGAGATCCACGAAGTCGAATGCGATTCCCTCATCGAGTTTGGAGGATTCCTCAGAACGGGAAAAAACCAAGTCGACATCTCGCTCCGGTCGAAATGCAGTTCATCCCTTTGATCATTCAGAAATTCGAGGATCGAAGAGATGGAGATTTGTTGGAGATTATTGAACAGTTGAGACAGTTGGTTTCGGCAAAATTCCCGGCGGAGATCAAGGATAATCCGGCGGTTTGGAATTGTATGAAGAGCTTCCTGGAGTAAGTCTCACCATATCGAGTTACTATACTGGTCTAGGGTGCTGACGTTCTTTCTTCTTCCCGTCTAAGCGATTACGACTGCGATACTCAGCTCAAGTACATCTATAACGACGATGGCTCGAGAGTGCAGAACGGGATTCGAAAACCTTCGACGACGACGATAACCGATCCGACTGCTTCTGGGTCATCAGAGCCGAACGGAGCTACGAAGAAACGACCTTTCGGAGGGAATGGTGCAGATATTCCTCAGCCCGACAACGCCGACTCGAGCTCAAGTTCAACGCCGAATAAACGGAAGAAGGTATCGAAGGACGACACAGAGGCAGCAGAAAGGTTGGCGGAGAGGAAACGAGTCGAGGAAGCCGAGAAGAAACGAGTCGAGGAAGCCGCGAAGGCCGCACAATTGGAACGCGAACGAATCGAACGAGAACGAGAACAAGAGCGTCTTCGTATGGAGGAGGAGGCCAGAAGACTCCGAGAAGAGGCAGAGCTAGAGCGAAGACGGATCGAGGCGGAGAAGGTAAGAGAAAGACGGCTTCAAGAAGTGAAAAAACGTCGGTTAGCAAAGGAGAGAGAAATCGCTGAACGGGATCAGGAGGAAAGGCGTCAACTCGAGGCTCGGGAGAAAGAGAGGCAAGAACAGAAGGAGGCTCTTGTTAGAGCGGAGAAGGAGGAGATTGCCCGAATCACGAACGAACCTTGGGAATCGGTAGTCGCACCGAGCAATATCGAACCGAGCTCGAGCATTCAGTCTGTGGAGGCCGAATCGCACGCGCCTGCCGCCAATCCGACGAGAGCCACTCCTCCTCAACGAGCCACCCTTGAATCGCAAACGGCGAAATCTCCTCCCCGATCGACGAGGAAATCGCCCTCGAGACAACCTCCCCCTTCTCCCGCTCGCAATCGACCTCCGACCGCGACCGCCGCCTCCAGCTCTCGTCCTCAAGCGCGCCGTGACTCCGGTGGTCCTTCTGCCCAGTCTAGCTCGACCCCCTCCCATACGTCGAAAGAGAATTCATCGACTAAGAACAAGAACGACAACTCGCGCAAGTCGAACCCGAACCCGCCATCAACAGCGAACGTCGCAGAACCTGTACTACCTCAAAGACAATTTCAGGGCGTCAAGGCGCGACTCGCCGAGGCTCTCCTCGGAGTGACGGCCCAACCAGCTGCCCCTCCCGATCCGCCTCGGTCGTTTCGCAAAGGCGCGACTTCTTCCCTGTCGAACTCGCAGCAACAGCAACAAACTCGACCTCCGCCCAAACCTCCGGCTCAACGCAAACGTATCAACTCTCAACCCCAACAGTATGATTCACGAGGGAGACCAGTCAGACCTGAACAACTCAGGGAGGAGGAGGACGAATTCGAAGCGTATGGCGGCAGAGGAGAAGACGACATCGTTCTTTCGGCGGGCTCGCCAACGGAGCAGGTCATGGACGATAGCGAATCGAGGAAAGATCTGGAAGTCCTCGCACGTCTGACCCAGAAGAGGAATGCTACGCCGGCTGAGGAATCTGAACGAGATCGACAAGTTTGGGAGAAACTTCATCGTCGACGCGATACAGACCATCGCTCTGTGATTGGACCGGCAGAATTTGATGACAGAAGTAGAAACTCAACCTGGAGAGGGATTGATCGAGAGGACCGGAATCATCGTTCTGTAAGTACCGACTTTAACATCTCCTACTCAGCGCTTTTCCCTTCGATTGACGACATTGGCTCCTGCCCAAACAGCGAAGACGATCACGGTCTCCGGAGCGCGATCCATCTCAACGCTGGGGTCACGATCGCTACAGAGAGCGAGAGCGTTCTCGTTCTCCGCGACGCAGAGACTCGGCAGGGTCGTCCGTAACGCAACGCTTCGTGAGTCATCCCTTTCTCCCTCGTCTCTTTCTTCTGGGCTCACCGCTGTATTCTCAGTCGCTTTTAGCCACCGTCTTCGTCGCTACCTGCGAAACCCAACTTTTGATGCTCTCGCACGGATCCAATCACCGAATTCTTGCTGTTTTTCCTTCTCCTCAATCTTCGTAGTTTTACCCTGTTGTCGATATTACTCTAATCTTCTTTTGTCTACAATCCACGTTACAGCTCTCCCGCTCCCCAGAGATACGAGAACCATCAAAAAGCAAACGAGCGAGTCATCGCGCAGATCGAGAGAGAACGAGCGCTCGAACGGACCAGGAACAGAGTTCTGAGAATTCACATGCTAGCAAGCAGCGGCGTGTTGTAGCGGTAGAGCGGAGTACAAGCTGGCAGACCGACTCGGATCAATGTTCTCAAACGTTCTCCCTCCTTCGCGGCGGATTCCTCCGCACGGGAATTCTTGCGTATTATCTCTCGCATCTCCACTGTTGAATCATCATTCAAAAGCGTTTGCGCCCGTACTGAATCCGGGAGAAACGAAGGAGGTAGAACTCGTTCTCTCCTCTAATTGATCGCTTTGCACAGCAAGACGCTTACAACACATCCTCCTCTACAACGACTTAATCTTCTTCCCCTTCCTCTTTCACTTCAATCTTCTCTGCCTTCAACAACGTGACTCTCCGTCGTTTCCTACCCGGATTCTCCATAATCTCTCGAACCTCCTCCTCAAAGCTTTTCTTTCGTTCTCCTTCCCCTTCTTCCTCTTCCTGTTCCTCCTTGATCTCGATCTTCGTATACGTGACTTCCTTCCTCTTCGTCGGTGATGGAGTTCCCGCATTTGAAGCAGGTTTGAGATCGGCAAAGAATAAAACTTGTTGACACCATCCTCCGTGTGGTTTCCATTTCTTCGCTAAATGTTCCGAGACTTTGTCTTGAAGTAATGGTGTGAGAGATGTCGTCTTTGAAGCGGGGAAACCGTAATCCCTTATCGCGATCTGGAAATGGGGAAGCAGCTTGAGTTAGCGTCATTCGAGTCAAGGGAGATACATCGTAGGAGCGTACCTGGAAGACGTGTGTGTCGACCGGTACGACCTGACTCCAACCCAATCCGAACAGCATTACACAATCTGCTACTTTCCTTCCAACTCCCTTGAACTCGAGTAATTTCTCCCTCACTTCTTTCAGTCGCTCCCCTGCTTCCTCCTCCTTGTATCGGTCTCTTCGTAGCGTCTTCAAATATTCTATCGGTGTCTTGTTGAGAGACTTTGCGGTCTCGACGAGGTGAAGAGCAGAGGTTGGAATGAAGTTTGCGCGGTATCCGAATCCGAGTTGTCGAAGAAGAGACTCGGTTTTCGGGATGTCCGTGAGGGCTGACGGTGGAGGAAAAGAGTACAGAGATAGATCGTTTGGCGGCGGCGGTGATGTCGAGACGAGGTCGAGTTCGAAAGGGGAGGAGTAGACGGTTTCAGGAGAGAAATGCGAAGGATGGGGAAGGGGATCTCCCAGTTGAGCGCACAAACGATTACACATGAGCGTTATCCGTGCGATATTGTTGTTTGCTGAGCAAATAAACCTTTACGATTCGAGAGTGGTCAGAGCACGTTTAGGGCGAGCGAGAGAAAATGAAAACTTACGAAACGAGTGTTTCCCACTCATCCTGCTTCAATACCCGAATCCCTCTCAGCTTGCCATCTGTCTCGTCGTCAACTTGTATCTTTCTCGCGAATTTCGGATCTGCCGTACTCCATTGCTCGTAGAGAGGAGCGAGAGGAGTCGAAAGTTGGAAATAGTCGACGAGCTGAAGTCGGGTCGTATCGCTTGCCAAATCTGCCAAGTAGGCGGTATGTGGTGGTTTAAACGGATAGAGTGATCGATAATGAATCCCTTGATCTATCAGACAGCTTTCGAATGGAGTTGAGCGGGCGGTGCAAAGAAATAGAAGACTTTGCTCACCATCCTGCCGTAGGACTACCGTTCTGTCGCCCCAGCCAAATGACCATTCCTCTCCGTCTTCTTCTGCTGCAGTCGTAGGTGAACGAGTTGCGTGAATCGGGGAACGCTGCCACCGGAAACTTTGGCCTGATTTGAGGACTGTCGAAAGTTGTACTTCTCGAGGCAAGACTGGTAAGAACCTCAGTGGTGTACTCAGGCAGGACATAATAGGCGAAGACGGTAAGAAAAAGCGGTGTTTGCAGCCTCGAAATTTCGAAATCCATCTGCGGAGTCTCCTCCTTCACCCCATCACGCCAACTCGACAGCACCTGTACAAGAACCGAATTAAACCTCAGGGCTTAGTCCCATCGCCCAGACTACCTACCCTCGTCCACACTCATCCGCCCACTCTCTCTTTCTCCCTCCCTCCCTCGTGCAATCACGCAGCAGCCACTAGTCAGAATGCATCACCACCTCGCAAACAGTCTCGCCAACTCCTCTACTAGTACGACTGAATACGCGTCCTCCACCTCTTCCTCCCGCGCGTCTTCCCCGAGATCGGGACACCATCACTCGGTCCTCGTTGATCAAGGAGAAGACGAAGACGACGACCTCTCCCGTCCTTCTTCCGAGGATCTACGCTCTTCAGTCACCTATTCAGATGCGTACGACTCGTCTGCCGATAGTCGGTCCCAAGTTGGAGGAGGACGAGGACGAAACAGTGGTGAAAACCCTCTGACGAATTCAACTACTTCGTCTCATGATGGAATCGCGGGACACCCCGTAGGCAGTATGAATCACCTCGCAGTAGATCACTTGTACTCGCAACACCCGTGGAGTGATTCGAGCAGAGTTTCGAGTCGAGCGGCATCTCCGGTTTCCGGATTGGGAGGAGACGGGTTCGATGGATATCTCAGTTACAGGGCAGGAACGACTGGGGCGAGGTTGGGAGGTGTAGCACGCAGTCGGAGCGGCTTCTCGACACCAACAACCCCAGCAGAAGTGGAAGAGAAAGATGCCTACGATACAGAATGTTTGTTACTCTCTCTCGCCTGTCCACGTTCGAGAGAGCTGACTTTCTCCACGGTTGATCCAGACGAAGTCGATCATCATGTTCATCAAAGTTCTGCGTTACTCGATAAACTTTCCGGCGCTTTCACTCCCGACACTTCTCCGATCATCGGCCGACAACACTCGTCCCGGAAACCGAGCTGGTGGCAGACAGCTTCCTCTGCTCGACGAGTCGATTCCTCTAGACGGAAGACCACTCTCTCGTCTTCTTCTTTCGGCTCAAACGCTCCCCTTCTCGGTACACCCTCAACTCACAACCATCACTACCGAACTCGCTCGAAATCTCATCGAGAAACCCTCTCCGCTTCCTCTTCGTCCTCTTCTCTCTCCTACTCTTCATCTCCGACTTCTCGTCTCGTCCGACTCGTGCGTCTCGTTTTGCGACAACCTTACGTCCCAACTCAACCCGTCACGATTCTCTTCTCCATCCTCCTCTTCCTCTGTTTCGCCGCGACTCTCACGACATTCCTAATGAACGTCCTCTCGTCGGATCGCGAACCCCTCCCATGGCGTCAATTCTGTCAAGAACAGCGACCTTTCCCTCACGCGCTTGCCGACTCGCTGAAACCCGTCAACGTCTTCGTCGGAGTCTTCTCGGTCGACGCCGCCGTAGATCGTCGTAATGCGATTCGACTCTCGTACGCGAAGCACTCGAAACCGATCGATCCACTCACGGGTCGACCGGGTCAAAACGTTCAAGTGAAATTCGTTCTAGGACGACCACGCGAGAAATGGAGTAAACGGATAGCGTTGGAGATGGAAATGTTTAACGATATCGTCGTGTTGGACGTCGCGGAGAATATGAACAAAGGAAAGACTTTTGCGTTTTTCAAATGGGCGAACGAGAACGCGACGGTCCCGGTTTATTACCATGCGGGAGGGGAGAATGAGGAGGGAAAGAAGGAAGTTGGAGTTGGGTTCAAGAAGGTGGATTACGTGGTGAAGGCGGATGATGATGCGTTCATCGTGTTGAGTGAACTGGAAAGGCATTTGAGGTTGACTCCGAGGGAAAACACCTACTGGGGATGTACGTTTCTCTCACGGACCGCTCTATCTTCCCTTCGGTTTCAATCGAGCTGATGACTGTCGATTTCTAGACTTGATTCGGAATCGCTTCATGGGCGGAGAAGTCTACGCTCTATCTTCTGACCTCGTCAACTACCTCTCGACTTACCCTCGCCCCGCTTCCTGGACGATCGGCAAAGAAGATCAAAGAGTCGCGGCGTGGATGCGAAATCACCCGAACGCTTCTTCGATTCATTGGATCACCGAACGTTGTTACATCTACGATCATCCAAAAGCTGGAACGACTTACGCTCGAGGATTCACGTTCCCCGATCACGTCGAACAAGTGAGACTCGAAGGAAGGAGAGGAATCTCGGAGCAAGAGAGGCTGAGGAGAGGAGGAGAATTGTGGCAGAGTTATTCGACGGTTCAAACGTGGAAGAAACCTTATCAAGTACCGGCACAAAGGCTCAGTATCGAGGAACAAGTCGAGGCTCTCGTCGAGGGAGGAGGGAGATGGAATGGTCAAGGATGGAGAAGTGACAACGGGAGAGGACCTCAAGCCGTCAAGTACGAAACTGTCGTCTTTGGGAAAGGTGACAAACGGATGGGGGGAGGAGGAGGTGCAGGAGATGGATGGAACGAGTATCCAGATTCGACCAAGACGGGAGTTCGACCTGGAGTTCCCGATATCAACGATTCCCTTCCTTCGGCGAGGACGACTCGGTTCGGGAAAGATCTCTTCCGAGATCCTGACGGAGTCGAGGCGGTACAATTGAGGAAGAGATCACCTCAAGGAGGAATCCAAGAAGGACCAACTCGGGCACCCTTGGGAGAAGGCGAATACGAAATCTTCAACCTCGCGAGAGGTCCCTTTGAAGACGAAGGCATCCATCATTCGACGAACTTTGTCGACAGATCCGCTCCGAAGACGACCTCGATCAACGACGGCAACTCTTCCTCCTTTACTCCCGGTTCTTCTTCTCCTTCTTCCTCATCCTCATCTCTCTCATCGTCGCTCTCCCCCGACGAATCCTCCCCGACGACGAGAGTGGACGCTCCTATCAATGAACCCACTGGTCAAATTCGATTCGGTCATCACGCCTATACCGTTCCTTACACCGAGGAACGCTTCGTCCCGGCTCCTTCACTCCGCTACGACCCTTCTACTCTCGCACTCCGTCAACAACGCATGCTCGGACTAGCTCACGGAGGAACCGTCGCAGTTCACTACCTCAAACGCAACGAGTGGTTCTACGAAACTGCGCTCGCTCTTCTCGGAAGGGAGAAAATGTGGGATTCCGGATCCGACACTCCCGCGTTCCCTGACCACCCCTCGACTTATTCGACTATGGCGGCGAAAGCGAAAGAATACGTTCTCTCCGACGCCCCACTCGCGACTGGTCAATATGAAACGGTAGAGATTTTGCCTCCGTTATGGGGTTCAGTCAGAATGTATGGATCACCGATCGTGACGGAGGAAGGTGCGATCGTCGAAGGGAGGAGAGCCGAAGCACACAGAGAGGTTCTCCAACCGAATCGGTTCGCAGGAGGCGGAGGAGGAGCGGAAGGGGGATCGAGATGGGCCGGGCGATTTACCTCGGGAGGTCGAACGGGCATGTTGGCGCTCGCCGAGATGGAGGGAGTTGAGATTAAAGTCGGAGATCGAAGCGAGGATTCGACAACGAATGTCGCGATCGAGGAGGAGGAAACCGCAAGCGCGATTGAATCCACTCTGTCGACACAGTCTCCCTCTTCAGCTTCTTCTGACTCTCCACCGTAGTCTCTACTCGACCTCTCTCTCCCCCTCTCCCTATACAGCTTATCCCTGTCGATATCCCTCCCTCTCCCCTTCCCTCTCCTTGATACCACCCGATCTATTTCGCCTGCGTTATTTGATTCCGTTCTTCGTTTTCGGCGGTTCGTTGTTTTCATACCCTTATTCTGTCTGTCGTTCATTCGCTCTCCTTCTACCCTTCGTTCGTTACATACTACCTCGCATCACTACTTTGCAAAAACTTCAATTTTGTTTCTCGAATTTTGATTTGACCGAGTCGTTTTCTGACTCTGCCGGCCTCGCATTTAAACGCAATGTTATCATCGGAGCAAGGGCGGCTTCAGCGAGCCGAAAAGACCTTGAAATCTCGCGAGATTGATCTTCTCTCACTTCACCTCTCTACCACTCTCGAGCAGCGCTACACTCGTGCAGTTCCGAGCGGCGTACAACGCGCAATTCCAATCATGGCTAGCAACGGATCTCCAGCGAATACGAGCGGATCAGATTTTCTTTCAACAACTCGTTCAAACATTTCCACCCCGTCGACTCAATCCTATGACAATCTGTGCAAGGTGAGCTTCTTGAGAAAGCTATCGACTATGCTGAGCTATTCTGACTTACTGTGTCCGACAGGTGGTGTTGGCGAGGAGGACTCGAAACATGCTCTCTCTCACAGCTGTAGCAGCCTACGCTGGTCTGCTGCTCGCCGTGTTTGACCCTTCCGTACTACCTGGTGAGTCTGGCTCCAGTGTATCGATACTTAAAATAGCGATGTTCACGGTTGTTCCACTCGCAGGTTCTCTCTTCAACTTCCTACCCGCGATCCTCTGCGCTCCAATCGCGTTCCTGGGGACTCTGCCCCTCTTCGTGCTACGCAAACAGACAATTACTCGTACGTCGTCTCCCTTCTCGAGAAAGAGAGGTGAAGATCCTGACGCTCTCTCGCTCTCTCTCCAGTTCCGCAACCTCCTTCCCCGACTAAATTCTCGCAATACTCTCATCTTCGAGACCGATCGACCCTCAGAGTCTTCCTCACATACCTCGCAGGAGCTGGTCTCTTCCATTTCGCTTACGTCTGGTGCGCCGGATCCGTTTCGAAAGAAGCTCGATTAGGTTTATTCTTCTATCATCAAGGGTAAGCTCTACCTCTCCATCGTCTCTCCTATGATCATGCAGCTTACACTTCATGTCGTTTGTGCAAAGACGAGACACCTGGCAAGTCAACGAGAGGAGGATAACTCTCGCGCTGTTCCACGTTTTTTTGGCTGGATTCGCGACGGTACAACACGTCGTTGAATCTCGTTCGCAGGTTCACTTTGACGAGGACATATCCGTAAGGCGTCCCTTTGCTCTTGTGAGACACGCACACAAACTGATTCGCTCCCACATCACAGCTTGCGATCCCGACTCGACTCGCCAACAAATCGATCCCTCGACTTCGTGCAACTTTACGTTCGGCTGGTATCGCTTTCGTCTCTTTCTGGGCGACTTACGTAGTCATCCGTCGACCTGTTCTTCGTTTCATCCTCGTCAATTGTGCGGGGCCCTGGGCGAGGTCAGTTTCTTCCCTCTATCGTGGTCGCTTTTCTTCGCTCAACTAACGAGGTCAAGATGAGGACAGAACTCATTTATATACTTTGATGAAGCACTCGGGAGCCTACTCGCTCACGCTAGCGATCCGAACTATCTCGACAAGTTTCCTCTTCTTGAGTCTGTGGGAAATCACGAATGTCATCTTCGAAGTTTATGCTACTCAGGTAGGCTATTTCCTCTCATCGAATGAACCGTACGTCCGGGGCGGTGTACTGACACACAATCGTCAATCTAGCCAATGTCGATTTCTCAATTCGCTTCAAACCCCAATCAATCGCTCCTTTCTGGCCTTCGGTCGCGAGACCCCTACTATCAAGTAAGTCGTCTCGACATTCACTAACGAGATCCGATACTGATTTCCGACGCTCGTTCTCAGCAATTCGCCTACCTCGAATTCAGCCTGCTGACCCTGAACTCTCAAGCTCGTCGGGAAGCGATCTTCAAAGACGTGAAGCGTTCTTCAACTGGGATGGGCGGTTCCAACGGAGGTGCTTGGAGTGAACTCTCGAGGGAGTGCCTCGTCTTGATGGGGACTGAATTGCAGAGAGCGAAAGGTCGAGGACGAATTCCAGGTCAGCTCTGTTCTCGACGCACGTATCGTGTTTCGAGAAATGTTGACTGACTGATAAGATGGTCTGCAGTGAACGTCACGGGATTGAATCCTACTCCCGTCTCGAGTTCGTCTTCCACCAACGACAACAACTCGCCGAATAAAGCGTCAGTCAAATCTGGAGACGTCTTCCTCCCTACGAGATCCACGCTCTTCGATAAACTCGCGACGAACGCTTCTTCGTCATCCTTGGTCGCACCTTCGATCAGCAGCACCGCTATCGGACAAAAAGCTACGACCGCCGTTTCTTCTGCGATCTCGACTGCTCAAACCTCGATCGCTTCGAGAGTTCCGTCAATCCTTCAAACAGGTTCTTCAAGCTCGAACGAGGGTTCCTCGACGGCGCCACCGGTGATGAAAATCGAAGATGTTCCTCAAGTGATCGGATCAGAGGTAAAGGTAGCTAAATGGGTTCCGGGAAACTTGAGGGAAACCTTGTTCGGTATCGAGCCAGAGTATCGAATTGGCCGATGTATCCCTCGAGTAAGAGAAGTCGTCTGTGCAGTACAAGGTAAGGCCAGACTCTCGTTTCATCCACTCCCTGCCTCATTTCGTTCGTTCGAGCTGATCAACTTTCACCGAGAAATAGCTCTGAGTAACTTGACGTGCGCATCGCTGAAGGAGGATCCTTACGGAGTCGCTCAAAGGGATATCCCAAAGATTCTTGAAGGTTTCGTTCGTTACTTGGACGTCCTGGCAAGTCTCGAGAGGGAGTTTGAGTTGCTCGCGAAGGAGAAGCAAGAGGAAGAAGTGAGGGAGAGATGGAGGAGGGTTGAGCGAGATACAGTCGGTGTGGTTCAAGACGGTGAGTCTTCGAATCCCTCGCTCTCGCCTTCTTCCCGCAGCATCTGATTCGCATTTCTCTTTCTCTTTCTCTCTGAAGCTCTTCGACAAGGTGCGAGGGCGATCTTGACCGAATTTGCTCCTTACTTGTCTGAATTCCGTGAGTTTTCCTTCTCTCTCTCCACACCTTACATCGTTGGGAAAAGCGCTGATCGGAATGAGCTTTGTATTGCGGTAATTACAGGTTTCCCTACTCATATCGCATCTCAATTACAGCTGTTGGTAGATTGGGGAGCATGATCAAAAAACGAAACAAGCGGAACTTTTTACCCTATTTCTCCGCCTTGAATCAATTCGGTTGATTGAAAAACCGGTCTTTTCGTGACTTCTACCTCTTCATCTCTCTCTCGCACCTCGCTCTGTCACACAGTATGCCCGGCAAACGAACATTGTTCTCTCAACCTACCGTTGAACAGATAGCTTCGGCGCCCGACACCAAGTTCCGCCTGTACCTCAATGAAAGATTCAACACCTCTCTTCGAGACTACCATGAGATGAGGGAATGGATTCTCGATCATCTGAACGAGTTTTGGGTCGCTGTTTGGGACTATACGAAGATCATTGGTCAGCGAACGTGAGTTCCCTTTCTTCTGAGGGACTGAGATCGGAACAACGGGAAGTGGGGAGAAGTGGGAACCCGAAACTTCGTCGCTGACCTCTGTTGTACTTTGATGTGACTAGAGACGACAAAGTGCTGTTTGACGATACTCAGCCGATGGATACCGTCAATCCGAATTTGATCCGAGCGAGGTTGAATTACGCCGAAGTGAGTCTCTTTCGATCCTCTTACCTTGTTCCTGTTCATAGAGCTTTGCTGAATCAAGATCGGTCGTAGAATGCGCTCCTCTCGCACCCCTACGCCCGCTCGTCTCATCGCTCGCTCGTTTCTCTCATCGAACCCAAAACTCTTTCGGATCTCTCTTCTTCAATCACTCGACAACTCACCTTTGAAGAACTGTATCAAGAAGTTCGTCTCGTCGCCCATACCCTGCGAACCGACTTTGGTATTCGTCCAGGGGATACCGTCGCCGCGTTTTCACCTTCAAACGCCGAAGCCGTCGTTTTCTGCTTGGCCACCCTCGCAATCGGAGCGATCTGGAGTAGTTGTGCAGCAGAGTTCGGAAGTGTGGCAGTTCTCGAACGACTTGAACAGGTGAGTGCTTCTTCGTCGGTTTGCAGAGATAGACGGATCGCTCATTCTCCTCTTGCGAAATTCTGACTTCTTCTTCGACATTCGCTCAACACGTAGATTGAGCCGAAGGTACTCCTTACAGCCGACGCTTACGCTTACGGAGGCAAAACTCACGAAATTTACCCCAAGCTCAACGAGATTCTTGCGAAACTCCCATCGGTCAAGCACGTCGTCGTCGTCGGTCAACTTTGTCGAGATCGAGAACCCCGAGTGCCGTTCCCGACAAAAGACAAGAGAGGTGGAAAGGAATGGTTGAGCTACAACGAGGTGAGGAAGAGAGGAGAAGGAGCTCCGAAGGAAATCAAGTTTCACAAGTCAAATGCGATGGATCCTTGCTGGGGTGAGTCAAAGCTTGTCTATCTCTTTCTGAAGGACTGGTGCACCGCTGGCGGATGGACCAGATTGCGCGGCACGAGTAGGAATTATGCTGACTCGCTCTCTCGCTTTCTTTGATCTCCCATTTCTCCCTTTAACGACATTACTTCGATCGGCGCGATAGTTCTCTACTCTTCGGGAACAACGGGCAAACCGAAAGCGATCGTTCACAGTCATGGAGGAATGGTCATTTCGCAAAAGATGGTCCACACTTTGCACAACAACGCGAAACCGGGAGACGCTCAGATGACTTTCACAACTCTCGGATGGATGATGTGGAATCATCAGATCGGAAGTCTCCTCGTTGGCTCTGCGGCGATTCTCTTCGACGGTTCACCTTTCCATCCTGGACCTGCGACGTTTTTCGCTCTCGCTTCTCACCTCAAAGTCACCATCTTCGGCGTCTCTCCACGATACCTTCAGACTCTCGAAACTGCTCAATACGTTCCGAACAAGGAGTACGATCTGACCTGTATTGACCAAATTCAACTCGCCGGTAGCGTCTTGAAACCCGATTTGTACGATTGGATGCGAGACAATGTTCACGAAGGAGTTTGGGTCAATAACGGAACAGGCGGAACCGACATCTGTAACCTCTTCATCGGAGCCGCGAAATCTGTACCGATCTATCACGGAGAGATTAGCGTGATCGCGTTAGGGATGGACTTGCAGGCATGGAATGACGACGGGAAACCAGTAATCGATGAAACTGGCGACATGGTGATCTGCAAACCTTTCCCGAGTAGGTCTCTCCTACCTCGTTCTGCTGTGCGCGCGAGCTCACATGTGAACAAACTCGGAACAGATCAACCCGTCGGCTTCTGGGGCAAAGACGGGATGAAACGCTATCACGCGGCTTACTTCGAAGGTTTTCCAGGCAAACCCGTCTGGCAACACGGAGACTGGATCGAGTTACATAGTCAGACGAAGGGGGTCATGGTTTACGGTCGAAGTGACGGAGTCCTCAATCCAGCTGGAGTGAGATTCGGTTCCTCCGAAATGTAAGTCGATTTGAGGGTTGTTTGAAAAGTGATCAGTGCTGACGACTGTAGATCTACAGCTATTCGGTCGTCGAGAACATCGAAGGGGTTGAGGATGCATTAGCTATCGGACAAAAACTGCCTGACGGTGACGAACGATTGTGAGCTTGCACCAGTCCAAGCTTCTCGTGAATTCCTGCTTTTATTGACAAATCTCGTTTCCTCGCAGCGTTCTCTTCGTGAAGCCGAAAGACGCAGATCATCTGTCGCAAGCCGTCGTTGATCGCATCAAATCGAGTATCCGTTCCTCCCTTTCGACTCGCCACATTCCAGCAAAGATGATCTATCTCCCGAAACTCCCCTATACAACGAACGGGAAACGCCTCGAAGTCCCCACGAAGAAATTGGTCAACGGGGCGAAATGGGAGAGCTTGAATCTCAGTTCGGCGGAAGATCCGAATGTTTTGAAAGTCTTCGTCGATCATCCCGAGCTAAGGCTGACGCCGGCGGATGGGGTCAAGGCCAAGTTGTAGGGGAGTCGATCGGGTTCCGAACTAGGAGAAATTCGACATGGCAATTGTACAATTCTTACTCTTACTCAAGTAATCACAAAGTCTCCCGTAGAGGTCTGCGAGAACAACGACAACAGACCCAGCAGTGTTACACCGATTGAGAGCTCCGTACTACCGATACAGATCAGGATCGGAACGGACACAGACAGAACAGACCATTCGCTTCAAGCGAGCTCGATTTTCACCTGCTCCTCCTCTTTGACTTCGATCCCTATCTCCACTTTTGGTTTGCCCTCCTCTTCTGACGGCAATTCCAGCTCGACCTCTTCCTTCACTTTGATCTCCGTCTCTGCCTCAACTTTGACCTTCCTCTTCGACGGGGAAGGAGGGACGACCGTTCGACGTGAAGGACATGCCCTCGCTTTCCCGAGATCGCACAAGTCGCAGCGAGGTCCTACGGGTTTGCAGATCTCTTGACCGAATCCGACGAGCATCTTGTTGATAAACGGCCAACGCTCCTGGGGAAGCCACGATTCGAGGTTGACTCGGGTCTCCTCGGCGTTCTTGGGTTCCTTCTTGTGCCACCGTAAACGATGAGTGATTCGGTGAACGTGTGTATCGACTCCGATCCCGATCTAGGCAGTCAACGAGACTCGAGTGAGTTTCGAATTTCGTTCGTTGGGGAGATTCTGAACTCGTCGGAGATCATTTACTTACATTATATCCCCAACTACTCATCGCAATGAATGCCATCTTTGGTCCGACTCCTCTGAACTCCAGCAACTTGTCCAAATCCTCGGGAACTTCTCCTCCATGTTCGTCTCGCGTCTTGATCGCCATTCTCTTCAGGTTGTCCGCTTTCGTCGTATGAAAACCGACTTTCTTGATACATTCGTCGATCTCTTCTAACGTCGCGTTCAAGAGGGATTCGAGAGACAATCCTGGAATAGGTAGGTGATTTCGGAGGTTTTGCGTTGCGAGATGAGTCACCTAATATCGACAGTCGAAGATTCAACGATGCACGAGGATGAGGTAGAGCGACGATCGAACGTACTGGATCCTTGGTTTGACTGCTAAGCATCAACGACACCAGGGTTGAAAGCTTCTTGTCCTGTAGTCGACAAAATGTCAGTTTTCATCCTGCTTCAGCTCTCAGTCCCTCTTGCTCGTTCAGTCCACACGGGACCGAGGAGATCATGCACCTCTCGTACTGAATGTGAGGGACATGGCGATAGGAGAGCGAGGCTTACCTTCCAGCTGATCTCGACAACGGGTTCGTTACCGTCTCTTCCGCCTTGTTCACATCCCATCATGTCGACAGGTGCGACGATCCGTTTCCTCTGCTCCCTGATGATGTCATATTGCTGTTCCCATCTTGGAGGCGGAGCGTGAGCTACTACGAGCGAAGGTTTCTTCGACGGAGAGCGTTTCTTCGGTTTGACATCGGCTTCCTCTGCTTTGACGACCGGCTTGGGAGGATCGAAGTCGGCGTCGTCATCTTCTGAGTCTGAGGATGCATCGAATAGAGGTGTAGGTTTCTTCGGAGTGGCAGTTTGGGATCGAGTTCTTCGTCGGTGTTCTGGTGGGATTGAAACGGCCGGTTCGTAGATGGTCACTTGAGCAGAGATCGAAGATTTGCGAGCTCTGATAGCCGGCATCGTTGAAAAGATTCGGAACAGAGTGGCGGATAGGAGAGAAGAGGAATTCAAAATTCCCAAATCTCGAATTTGTTGCTCACGTTGACACGCGTGACTCTTCTCCTCCTTCTTCTTCACCTACTCGATCGACTATGTCCTTCACAGATGAATGGTCTACTCCAGCCAACGCCTCTCAAGATCAGAACCCGACGACAGATTCTCGTAGTCCATCGAAACGCGCTTCTCGTCACAATCGAATCTCGAACGAGATTGAACACTTCGCCTACACTCGCCGGACGACTGGAGGGGATACAACAGACTACAGAGTAGGGGACGCAGTCATCGTCGACGATACGGTCAAACTCAAGCAAAAGTTCCTTCATCCTCCACTTTACCAAATCGAGGCACAGACGAATTCGAAATCGCGAGGGAAGGGCAAGAAGAAGGTCGAAGCCGTCCCGGCGGACGACTATGAGGGTTGGAAGCACGAAGATGGGTTGACAGCAGGGGAGAAAGTAGCTGTTATCACCCGACTATTCGAGGACGTTCGAGGGGTCAAGATGGCTCTCGTGAGGTGGTTCGCACGACCTGGTGCTGTCTGGGGTCCAGAAGGTCCGCAAGACGACGAAGTTGGATGCAAAACTTTACCTGCAAGTGTTTTCTTTTTTTCATTCTGCCTCCTCTGTCCCTCGACTTTCGCACCATGAAGCTGACTCGAGGGCAATGTCGTAAACAGTACGAGCTCTACTACACCGCAGACTCTTCACATCTGACTGAACAACGCCAAATCGAGGAGAAACGTCGACTTCATTCTTCCCCTGCGAAATCTCCTTCGAAATCCTCTTCTACGTTCATCTCTTCCGTCGCATCCCTCAAGACTCCTCTTCACAGTGACCCCGTTCCTCTCTCTTCGATCACTCGTCTCGTCGAAATCATGTCGCCTCTCGAACCGTCGACTGGAGAAAATCAAGGAACCGAAAACGGGAACGGAAATGCGAATGGGCAATCCGAGAAGGAGCAGGAGGAGGAGGAAATTCAAGCTCGCCGAGAAATGCAGAATAGCTGTCCGACATTCATCGTCAAGAAGGTTTACGACGTCAAACCCATCTCGGGCGCGAGTTTCTGGTCCGATCTGCAAGATTCAGTCGGAGGCTGGGAACGCTTGAGAATTCGAGGTATTCAGGGATGGCAGAAGGAGGAGAAGGATAAAGCGACAGGTCGAAACGGCGGAGGAGTGGAAGAGAAGACGAAAGGATGGGATGTCGAGCCAGAAATGGAGATTGATAGTGAGGAGGATGAGGTTATCGTGATCAGGAAGAAAGCCGAGAAGAAGAAGAAGGACAAGCAAGAAGCGAAGACGAAGACGAGTCGAAGTACCGACGCGAAAGATCGCCCGGCGGAGAATCAGGAAAGCGAGAGCGAGGACAGCGAAGAAGACGAAGGAGAGAACTTTGTGAGTACACTCGTGCGATAGTTCCTGAGGTACAACAGGACTGACGCTCACTGAGTACATCGACAGCGACCTGATCGAAGAGCGGGTAGTTCGAGCGACGAAGAAGATGGTGAAGATTCCTCCTCCGAAGACGAAGACGATGCTTCCTCGGAGGAAGATGACGAAGAATACGTTCGACGACCTCGGAGGAGTCCTTCGAAGCGTACAACTTCTACCTCTCCGAACAAGAAACGCGCTCAAGCTGCCCCGAAGTCTTCCTCTCGTCCGGTCAAACGACGAAGAGTCATCCGCTCGAAAGACACTTCATCGTCGAATCACAATCCCCTCCCTCCCCTTCTGTCTTCGGCTTACCTCGCCTCGCTCCCAACGCCTCTCGAAAGGGCAAAAGCTCTTCTTCACGTTTCGGCGACTCCGGAATCCCTTCCTTGCAGAGAAGAACAACGTTCGCTCATACGACAATTCGTCGAGGATGCAGTGCTCAGCAGGAGCGGTGGTTGCCTGTACGTTCATGGAGTACCGGGAACTGGCAAAACAGCTACAGTTCATTCGGTCGTGAGGGACTTGCAGAACGATCCTGTAAGCGATTCGTTTCTTATCAATCTGAAGGTGGCTAATCGTGTTGCGTTGCACAAACAGGATATGGACTCGTTCACATTTGTCGAGATCAACGGGATGAAGATTTCGGAACCAAACGCAGCTTTCTCGCATCTTTGGAACGCCCTCAACGACCATACGCACAGCTCTGGTGGAACGAAAGGAGGCAAGATCAGTCCGAAAGCGGCGTTGAGCGCTTTGGAAGGTTGGTTCGCGAATCCTGACCCAGCTCGAAAGACTACGTGCGTACTTTTCATAGCTCCTATTCATCCACGTCTCAATGCTCACTCCTTCCGTATTGGATACGTCGTAATAGAGTCGTCTTGGTCGACGAACTAGATCAGATGTTGACGAAACGTCAAGAAGTATTGTACAATTTCTTCAATTGGCCTCATTCGGCTCACTCGAGGTTGGTCGTAATCGCCGTCGCCAACACGATGGATCTGCCAGAGAGGGAGTTGAACGGGAAAATCAGGTCTCGTCTCGGTGAACAGTTCTTCCTCCCTAACGACTTTTTGCCCAAGCTCATTCGAGCTCAAAAACAGGAACCAACCGAATCGCATTCCAACCCTACAACTGGACCGAACTCAAGAAGATCCTGGAAGCTCGACTAGCTCTCGTCACGGCAACCGATGACTCCTCGAAAACTGTCCGCTTGTTTGAAGATACGGCTCTGCAGAAAATCGCCAAATCGGTCGCCGGTATCTCCGGAGACGCTCGTAAAGCGCTCGACGTCGCACGTCGTACCCTCGACAAAGTTGCCCTACGAAATCAGGCGGGAGACGTCAGGTGCACGATCCAAGATGCGACGGCAGCTTACAACGAAATGACTCGAACTGGCCCTGGATTCTTCGTCAAACGACTTAGCTTCCACGAGAAGGTGTTGATGCTCGCCCTGGCGCAATGCATCAGGCGAGCTGGAGTACCCGAAGTTGAATTGGATTCGGTGAGTATCTTTCGTTCTCTTCTCTGGTCTTTCGAGACTCTTCGCTCACGCTCACACTCTCTTTACATTCAAACAATAGGTCATATCTTGGCACGACACTTTCTTGCGACAAACCCACCTCCTCCCCTCGTCGACCTCTTACCCTTCGAAATCCGACTTGATGACCCTGATCGCTCAACTGCACGCGATGAGGCTAGTCGCGACAGAATCCCAACGACTCGATATATTCCAGAAGATACGAGCTGGAGTCGAAGAAGGCGATGTCTTTGCAGCGTTGAGGGAAGACGAACTTTTGAAAAACCACATTCCCCAAGCTTAATATCTTCGTTTCCCTGAATCCTTGTGTTTATTTCTTCTTTGTTGTTGTTATTTACACATCTTGTCTGGATTGTTCGTCGCATGTTGGTCGCAAGCGCACTCGTAAAGCCTGCGAAATTCACAGACCGCGGGAAATTGCTCTCCCGCGGGTGAATCCTTCATCATTCGGAGCTCCTCGCTCGCACTCTCTCCCTCCCTTTTCATCGCGTCAACTACCTCGCCTCTAGTCCGACTCGACACTCGCTTGTTCGCTCCTCAATCGTAGACTCCCTACAGTCACCTCACTTTCCTTCAACTTCCTCTTACTCATCGTCTCATCTCAACAATGCACGCATCAGTTACTCGACGTGCGGTAGCCGACGTCCTCAAGAAGCGACCAGATGATGTGGTCGTAGGCTCACTTTCTCCGGATCTTCCTGATGCGATTCCAGTAGAACCTGGAAGCTGACTCCACCTTATGCGGGCACCAGATCGTTACTGCGCTTCGTACTCCTATCGGTAGGTTCCGTGGTGGACTCAAGGATATGCATGCCGAGGTCAGTTTCCAATTTCCGTCGAGAGGTTTCGGGATGATCCTCTTCCGAAGCTGAAACTCCCTGTGATCCGTGGTTTCGTTACGTATAGGAGTTGCTCTCTCACGTCTTGAAATCGACTCGGGAGCGTCTTGAGGGAATGGGAGTCGACGTGCAAGGAGGAGCAGTGCAAGATATTCACAATGGAACAGTTTTGATGGAGTTGGGAGGTGCTAAGAGTGGTAGATTGGCTTCTCTCGACGCTGGGTAAGTTACTTCTCATTCTGCGTTATTGAGCAAACGAATCTATCGCTCACTTTGCTCACACTGCGACAGATTCCCAATCGTTTCTGGATTCAAATCGGTCAACCGTCAATGCGCCTCTTCGCTTCAAGCTACAACCGATATCGCAATCTCGATCAAGGCGGGACTCATCGATATGGGAATTGCTTCCGGTTCCGAATCGATGACGAGGGATTACGGAGTGAGTTCTCTCCCGAATCTCGCGGAAGAGTTTCGACGAGCCTTGAATGAGTTGCTAACTCGCTTGCGTTTTGACGATCTGGCTGTAGACTCGTGCTATCCCTGCCGGAATCTCGCCTTTCATCGCAAAGTCCTCGAGCAAGGATGCTCGAGACTGTCTCGCTCCAATGGGAACGACGAGTGAAGCGGTCGCCGAAAAATACAACATCCCTCGTCAACGACAAGATGAATTCGCCGTCAAGTCTCATGCGAAAGCAAAGAAGGCGCAGGACGAAGGTCTTTTGGCGTCAGAGATCGTTCCCATTAAGGTTCGCAAAGTCACTCCCGCCGAAGGCGACAAAGCAGAAACGACCGAAGAAGTCGAGATCTCGAAGGACGAGGGTATCCGACCACAGACAACGATGGAATCGCTCGCGAAACTCAAGACGGTGTTCAAGGAGAACGGAACCGGAACCGCCGGAAACAGTTCGCAAATCTCAGACGGAGCTTCAGCGCTCACTCTCGTTCGTCGTGACGTGGCGGAGAAGTTGGGTCTCAAGCCGATTGCGAGATGGGTCGGCAGTGCGGTCGTTGGAGTACCGCCAATCATCATGGGAGTTGGACCCGCATACGCAACTCCGAGACTCTTGGAGCGATTCGGATTGAGCACGAACGACATCGATATCTGGGAGTTGAACGAAGCCTTCGCGAGTCAATCGTTGATGGTTCTCGACACCCTCAAACTCGATGAGAAGAAGGTGAACCCGAAGGGAGGTGCGATCGCGCTTGGGTGAGTTTGACCCCTTTCTCATACTGCCCGTTGTTCTACCCTTCGTGAACGTCTTGCTGACCAATCTCCCGCCGTTTCTTTGACGTTGTCGTCTAATCTCACAGTCACCCTCTCGGAGCTGTAAGTCGATTTCCGGTTTCTTTCGCTTCCTCTCATTGATCCGAAGCAAGGGCTTATTGTTTCGTTCTTTCGTACGCTTAGACCGGTGGACGTCTCCTCACGTCTCTCATCACCGAGTTGCAGCGAACAGGGAAGAACTTGGGAGTCGCGACGTTATGTATGGGGACCGGTGCTGGAAAAGCTACTCTCATTGGTAAATCTCCTTGCTCCTTTCGATCTTGATCACGTGCTAATGACTCTGTCATTGTAGCTCGCGAATGAGCATGATTCGATCCTCTTTCAGAGGTGTAGGGACCGAGGGGGAGACTTGGTTTTGCCGTATCATCATTCCGTTTCGTTTCCGGGCTTACTTTGGAATTAATCTATCTCGAATCGTCCTCACTTGATCGGCGTACGATACGCGGTCTATGTATGCCTTTGTGTCGTCGCTATGAGACGATTCCTACGTGCCACGTGCTGTAGAGAAAGGAGTCTGTGCCGAAATTAGATTCAGAGTCTCTCAAGCCGCGGTTCATCACTACTCTTTACCGGCTGCAACGCTCAAGGCAGACATCGCTTCTCCACTAGATGTCCCTCTCTGCGGAGGCTGCGGTCGTCAGTCATTCCGACCCGCCGACACCCGGATCAAAGAAGCTAGATGAGAACCCGACTACAACGAGCAGCAGCGCTACGGAGGCAGCGTCAACCGGCCGCGATGGAGCACCCAGACGTCTTGATTTCGGCTTCCTTCCGATCCCCAAGCGGTGTCAGTTCGACGACACGTTCAAGTTCTCCACAACGCTCAATATTCTCCTCAGTTTGACCTCGATGCTAACGGTTGCGAACATCTACTGTAAGTCATGATACGGTCAAAGAGGCGAGCCACTGACACTGAAGTGTTGCGAGACCAGATCCTCAACCCGTTAGTTCCTTTCGATTCTTGCGAGATTCGACTCGAGGCTGATTTTTTCTCCGTCGACAGATTCTGGTGCAGCTCAGTATACGCTACGACGTGGACTACGATCGTTCGACTCGCGTGACGTCCTTGCTACAAGCGGGATACCTCTGTGGCGTGAGCGAAATCACGATTCACAAATCCTTCGTCTCGCAAACTGATCGTTCTCAACAGTTAGTCTTCATTACACCGCTCGGAGATCTCGTAAGGCGCAGACCACTACTACTCTTGCTCGTGCTCGCCACCGCCGCTCTTTCCCTCGGTCAAGCGGCCGCACCAAACTTCGCCTCGTTTGAAGCGCTCGCTTTCATTCAAGGATTTGTCACTGTAACTCCTCAAATTCTCAACCCGCTCACTGCCGACTTGGCGCCAGCTCATCGAAGAGCTACCGCTGTTTCCATCACCGTATCGGGCTTGATTAGTGGGATGGTCTTCGGTCGGCTCTTTGCCGGTATTCTTACGAGGTTTACGAGTTCTCCCAAGTACGTTTTCTCCGGGGGGGGGGGGGGGGGGGGGGGGGGGGGGGGGGGGGGGGGGGGGGGGGGGGGGGGGGGGGGGGGGGGGGGGGGGGGGGGGGGGG